>NC_065510.1:46832592-46836529 GCF_006386435.1 Epinephelus moara
AGAGATGGGGACTCGAGTCATTGTGACTTGGACTCGAGTCGACTCGAGTTGCTGTTTTGATGACTTGTGACTTGACTTGACAAAAAATAAAAGACTTGAGACTTGACTCGGACTTGGAACTTACGGGGGTGGGGTGGGGTGGGGGGTGGGGGGTCAGTTTGGTGGAACTTGTTTTTTAATTTATTTGCTAACATTAACCCCAGAAAACGTGAGCGAACATTCTGACCGGTTCATCACAAGACCGGCTCTACGTTTTATGAACGAGCAACACAGGGTTAAATGAGCTAAATGGGTGATTTTTGCCACTGCCTTGGTTAGTGTGTGTGTGTGTGTGTGTGTGTGTGTGCGCGCACGCATGGGGGTTGTCCCTGCAAAGTAAACATTGCAGCGATGAAGTCAATGTTTACTGACAGTTACTTATATCTTGTCTTTTCACTTTATTAAGATCAGATTCTGCAGGTAAAATTACAATAATAAGGTGACTTGACTTGGACTTGACTTGACCTAATACAGGACTTGACTTGACTTGACTTGACTTGACATAAACTGTGACTTGACTTGACTTGACTTGACTTGACTTGACTTGCCCAAGAAAAAATGACTTGGGACTGACTTGAGACTTGAGGGTTAAGACTTGAGACTTACTTGAGACTTGCACATGTGTGACTTGGTCTCATCTCTGTTATTTACCATGGCAACCGCTGTCACACTCAAACTCACCGAAACATGATGTGTGTGCGTGTCTACATCTTACATGCAGACATGACAGGGGCACAGTCTCCATTTTAACCCTTCAGGTGCCAGAGTTTATTGAGGAAATATTCCATTTTCATTTCAACATTTCAAAAGACTGTCGCTTGAAAGTGGTGAGAGATAAAGGCATACTGTAAATGAGGAAACTATTCATCATGACCCAAAGTTTGTGATGGGAGTAAATTAACTCATCTAATTTGCATATTGTGGCGTCACTAGGCAGCGGCCATGTTGGACTTCATAAATCTCAGTAAAACAGCATTTTGAACATATTTACTCAGTAGATTTTGTTTTGTGCTGTTTTTGTCATCTCATCCTCAAAATAAAGGAAGAGGAATCTGATGGGAGTAAATTAACTCATCTAATTTGCATATTGTGGCGTCACTAGGCAGCGGCCATATTGGATTTCATAAATCTCAGTAAAACATTCAAATATTCAAATCATTCAAACTTTATTTTATTAAAGACAGCTATTCAGTGTGGCGTCAGCTTTTCAACAAACTTTCAAACATTCAAATAATTCAAACTTTATTGTATTCAAGGCAGCATTGCAGCGTGGCTTCAGCTTGCAGCATTCACACCCGCAATTTCTTCAGAAATTGCTTCTCTAGTTAGGGCATTCACACCCTATGTTCTTCTGTTACCCAAATTCTTTATTTTTCTTATTGGGTGTGAATGCTGAAAGCATTCAAACCTTATGTTCTTCTGTTCCCAAAATTCTTTAGTTTTCTTATTATTGGGTGTGAATGCTGAAAGCATTCAAACCCTATGTTCTTCTGTTACCAAAATTCTTTATTTTTCTTACTGGGTGTGAATGCTTTCAGCATTCAAACCCTATGTTGTTCTGTTACCAAAATTCTTAATTTTTCTTGTTATTATTGGGTGTGAATGCTGAAAGCATTCAAACCCTATGTTCTTCTGTGACCAAAATTCTTTACTTTTCTTATTATTATTCTTCCGCTGAGTTTTTTGACATCAATTATCTTCAACATACTTCAACCGATTCAAACCATCCAGTCACCTAATTTGCATATTGTGGCTTCACTAGGTGGCGGCCATATTGGATTTCATAAAGCTGAGTAAAACAGCATTTTGAACATATTTACGCAGTAGATTTCTTTTGTTTTGTGCTGTTTATGTCGTCTCATCCTCAAAAAAAGGGAGGGGAATCTGATGGGAGTAAATTAACTCATCCAATTTGCATATTGTGGCATCACTAGACGGCAGCCCCATTGGATTTCATAACTCTCAGTAAAACATTCAAATATTCAAATCATTCAAACTTTATTTTATTAAAGGCAGCTATTCAGTGTGGCGTCACCTTTTCAACAAACTTTCAAACATTCAAATCATTCAAACTTTATTGTACTCAAGGCAGCATTGCAGCGTGGCTTCAGCTTGCAGCATTCACACCTGCAATTTCTTCAGAAATTGCTTCTCTATTTATTAATAATTATCAATTATTTCAGATAGCCAATTTGATACTTTAATTGGAGATCTATCACAACGTCAGGCTCGTGTTAATGCTTAAGTCCCAACAAATGGTGCCATCGTGTAAAACATAGCACTGGTGCCTATATCACAACAAATAGTATCCTCTATTTTACAGTATCACTAGTATAATTTACAGCAAACTTCTTGTACTCCACCCCTGTTTTGTAGCAAAAAACCCTAAAATGACATACCCAAATTAAAAAGACTGTAGCTTCTGAACCGCTCTGACTATATGCATGCATGAGGTCTTGCCAGAATGAAAACACTCTAGGTGATACAAAGACAGAGTAGTGGGCCTCTGAAGTCAGTAAAAAATCCAAGATTTTGCCTAAAATAAAATAAAAAATGTATTTCATGATGAATAACTGTCTGTGGCTTCATCTGAGCAGGTAAATGACACCATGGGGCTGTAGGCACAATATCAATGCACACTCTTTTCAAATTTGAAGAAGATTGCGCAAAGTCTGACCATTTTACAATATTTTTTTTTTTCCATGAAAAGATCCAGGCGGAGCTCCAAATGACAAGTCGGTCACTCGGCTTCAAAACAGTACTGTCAGGGATCAAACAACACTCAGCCAGCTTCTAACATTGTACCTTATCGAAATCAGGTGTGATTATGATAGCTGTTATTGTTTTTGATACAGAAACACCATAAAACATCACCAGAATAAAGCCATATGAAACGTGAAAGTTATGATCCCACATTCTAGACGGTATATCTCAGCCAAAAATAGTGGTAGGAGTGAGACTCTTACCTTTTATAAACCAGCTAAGTCCCCGCTAACAGCTCCACATAAGATTGCGAGTAATCCTGTAACTTTTCCTGTCGAAAAATGGCATGACATGACTTGTCACCACTATGGACTGGACTATGTGTGTTTAGGCTGCTTTGGTGCGAAATACATAATAAATTAAAGAAAAACAATGTTATTTTTGAAAAGTCAAGAGCTTCCTGAATCTGGCAATACCAAACATCACATGGTTTGATAACGAAGTGCGCCTGGGAGATACCATTTAACAGAGGAGGAGGGGAGCGAGGACGTCGGCATCCTGGCGGAATTAGAGAGGTTAATATTTTCTCTTGACACAGATGAAATTGCAAAGATAAGAAATAACACAATGTCAATTTTGAAAATGATATATCATTCAAGCCCGTGTTTACCTTTGATCACATCACAAATCACAGTGTCTCAGTGCAGGGGCTTCAATTAGGTTGAAAGAGCAGTGGAAAATGTGTGCAGGTACTGTGTGTGTGTTTGGGGGCGGGGGGGGTTATATGTTAGATCATGTCAGGCCCATGCTCTTGCCTTTTCTCTTGTCCTCTCTTACCCTGGCTAACACAGCTGGCTGCCTCATATCAATTAAGAAGTGCTCTGCAGCTCCTTTCCTTTGCGGAGTGTCACAGTGCACTGAGCACTGTACATGTGTAGGGAGTATGTGTGTCTGTCTGCTCAGCGTAGAAATGAATGTGTGTGTAAGTGTGTTTAAGTGTAGGTGTGTGCCCTTCAGACTTCTCATGTTTCATTTGTCTACTGAATGAGACCAGAATCTCTCACTATTCACTGGAGAATCCTACTGAATTCTCTCTCTAGCATGGTATTGCTTCAGTAAGAACTCTTAATGGCAACCCAGAAATGTGTGTGGCATGTGCAGAAGTAGACTCTACTTAAAAAAATCAAGGTAACTC
>NC_065510.1:46837029-46843745 GCF_006386435.1 Epinephelus moara
TTTGAGTTGAATCAAAATCTGGGTTTACAGTGTGTGCACAAATTTATGCACACATATATTGCATTATAAAAGTAAATTTGTTCTAAAACTACAGTGCTGTGTGTCTCTGTGTGTTATTTTGTGTACACGTGTGTAGAGACTACATAAGCTAATTAGGTTGGTAGAAGTACATCAAAGAGAGTTTAAGGCCAAAAGGGCCTGAGAGAGGGTGATGAGAGGGCCAATGCTCTGAAGTATGAAGATAAAATACATTAATTTCACCTCTTGCTCTCTATTTTTCCTTCAAGCCTCTTGCTACATCTTGCACACTCTCTAATTTTCTGCCTTCATCTAGCCTTTTCTCATTACCCTCCCTCATGATTCTCTGAACCTCATTTGCCTCTTTTTTTTGTACATACATGCACACACACAAACACATTTCGTTGTGATCACCCATATAAATGCATCAGGATCCTCTCTTGGGAAAACATGGACAATTTGCTTGCCAACTATCCATTTTTATTGTTCTTTCTTCCTTGCTTGTGTTGGTCGGAGTAGTCCCCAGCTCTCGCTATGATGTTGTTGTTGTGGTATTATGCCTAAATAGGACCCATACAGGGAAAATTGGCCCGAGTTCAGCATGAGGATGAATGACCAAAAAGGCCTTATAATAAGCACACATAATGACCTGTGTGTGTGTGTGTATGTTTGTTTTTTTTCCTGTTTGTATTTGTGAAATATCTGTTCACTGTGTGCTTTTTATGTGTGCGCTCATCTGTACGTCTGCATGCGCTTGATAATGATATCTGTGAATTATGCATGTGGTGTGATGCTTTTCATTCAATTTCAGCTCTTATTTTCCCCCAAACAACATTACAGAAGTGGGTCTCTGGGCATTTGGCTGTAAATAAACTCGAAATAATAGACGACAACTCTGGGCAACACCCGTCTGCAAAGCACTCACCAGGGAGCAAGCTTAACAAACTGCCTCCAAGCACTGTTCTCTGGTCAGCTCTTGTGTATTACTTTTGACTGCCAGGGGGCACTGGTGAGGTTGAGGGAAGCAGATCTGAAATCAGCACTCTTAGGGCAATTGTTCCACTATAAGGCATTAACTCAACCACAGCTAAAATAGTTTTAATATTTACATGCATAAATTAGCATGTTATATTAACAAAGGTGTTTCTGCTCTGAGCAGAAATAGATGAATAAATCAAACTATTTGATTGTGTGCGGGTTGATTTATGTCTTGTGGGTATCTGCTTATACTTTTGAAACATACAGGGCCATTTGCAGGTGCACAGGTGTGTGTCACAGGGTTCAAGTTTTGTGCATGACTTCCTTTTGAGTGCTGAGGGAGCGGGGGTGAGGAGGCATGTTGCCGTACATGACTGCCCATATCTCCCTTGTCTATGATCTGTGACCTTGTCCTCTCTCATCACTCATGGCTTGTGACTGCACTGTGGCTCAGAGCAATGCCCCTCGCCCTGTCTCTCTCCCTGCCTCTCTCCCTGCCTCTCTGTGTGGTTCTGGACCCACTTGTCCCTCCTCTTGTCCGTTATGCTCTGTTGCTCATCATGGGCCCTCAGCTCCCCCTTTTGGTGCCTGGGGCACCCTGTGACATTGGAGGTATAAGTGTGTGGGCGTGCATGTGCATGTATGTAGTATATGCATGTCTATGGTTGCATTTTAGGCCATGTGAGGGAAGTCAGTCATAGGATTTAGCAGAAGACAGCCACCTACAGCTTTGCTTAAAGCGATGGGAATCACTCACGTTGTCTCCTGCCAACATGTCACACCATTTGTTGTTGGGAAAACACTGTGTGTGTGTGTGTGTGTGTGTGTGTTTAATGTTGAGACTGTGAACACAGATCCTCAGTGGTTTAGTAACTTTCCGTCATTCAGCCTGCAAAAGTCGGTGGCTGGCTGCAGTACAGGTTAAAAACCCCAACCCCCTCCATGTTAGCGGGTGGGACATGGGCCAAACTAAAAGCTGAAAATACATGTCAAATAAATTTTTCCCAAAGATGGTGCTTGTCATTTTAGGTAGATCTTATCACACTGATGTTTGTTCAAGTGTTTGTGTTTTCTTTTGGGTTTGGTTTTAATTAGGGACCTCGGCTGAAGGCTGAAGTTCCCTATTGTTTCTGGTATGTTTATTAGGGACCTCTGCCTCGCCTGAAGTCATTACAGTTGGATTTTATGCCCTCTTACAGGTGAGGTGCCACAAAACCTCCTGACGATTTTTCGAAATTAAAGCTGACGGCCAACACATTTTAAATGGCCACTGCAGCCCGTAGGAATGTTGTAGAAAGATCAAACCAAATCTGGCTTGCTTGTCTCATCGAGACCTACAAATCACGCCCTAACACCCTTGACCTAAATCCAACAGGAAGTGAGCTATTTGCCCTTTCAAATTAAGTTATAAGCTAGAGTGGAGAGGGGTCTAAAATTGTCTAAAACTTTTGTCTCGCTGCCAAGTAGTGTTGTGTCGTTCGCAAATGAATCGTTCAAAAGAACGAATCTGTTGAGTGAACGTATTGAACTGAATCACTTCCGGAACTGATTCGTTCATTTCTCAGTTCAGTTGAGCTCAGCAGCGAGCATGCAAGCCGAGAGTGGAACTGCCAATTCGGTCCGTGCGTACGATGAATCACTCGCGAGTCGGGGGCAGCCAGGGTGCAGGGAGGGACTGATTACCGCATGACGAATCACTCGGTGAATGAATCACTCGGTGAACGAATCGCTCAGTGAACAACGTAACCTTGATTCCTGAGTGATTCAGATCATTTCTTCTCAGCGATACACTTTGATAGGGACTGTTTTCTCCAAGCTAATGGCGAATGTAGCCAGGAGTCGCAGCCACATGAACACAATCACACATCTCCCCATTGTTTTAACAGACTTAGCTTCCAGATAAACAAACTTAAAACGTTAGGCTGGCCAGTAATGAGACTCACCAGTGCAGGGCAGACGCAGCAGCAGCAATGGAGAGAGACTGAGTTGGACTATGCAGTACACAGTCAGGGCAGTCAGGTGAACAAATCTTTTAAACAAATCTTTTGAACGAATCTTAATGAACTGATTCTAGTGATTCAGTAACATCTAAAGAACTGCTTTGCCCATTACTACTGCCAAGGCCACAATTTTCACTGTACATACACAATTTATACCAAAAAACGTAGGAAAATTTGTCCTGGTGGCACTGGTGTCCCAATAGAATCACTCACACTTTCACATTTGGTTTAGTGAGCTCCGAAGCGAAGGGAGCTACATTTTTTTTTCTCATTCACTCCTGGAAAACAGCTGACGGGCAACACATCTTAAACTTGCGACGGCATTTTTGACCCCACACACATAAAAACTATAAGTCTGCGTTCGGGGCGAGTGTATGTCTCTGCTGGTATGCTCAGATTGATTGGACCCACGGTTTGGGAATTCAAGGGAGGAGTTTGAGAGATTTTAATCCCATTTTAAAGTGCTTGGTCTGTCACCTTGTCTCTCCCTCTGCTGCTTGCAAGTCATTAATCGCCATGACAAGGCTTCACTCTGACACACACAGCCCTCTGTGTGTGTGCATGACTCACAGTCTTTAAAGGACAGCTTAAAGCAACACAATCTTCATTTGATACAGCATCTACACTACTACAGCCTTTATTACTGATAATACTGTTGCTACATTTGTGATTATGACTGTTAAATACATATTGTAACGTAATGTAATATAAAGTCCATCTATTGCCAAACATGACCTTGCGTACCCTTGACATTGCTTAATTAGGGACCTCGGCCAAAGGCGTTTATTTATTGGTGCGTTTATTATTCTTTATTCTCTATTCTTTCTTCCGCCGTCTCTTTGAATCCCAATTTGACCCCCTAAACATGCTCAAAAACTCGCCAAAATTGGCACGCATGTCAGGATTGGCAAAAAATGTGCCAAAATTGGCTCTCTAGCGCCACCTAGACATACTAAAATGGCTGCTACGGCCTGTAGGAAGGTCGTAGAAAGACAAAACATCTCATCATGTCACGCACTGACACCCCTGACCTAAATCCAACAGGAAGTGAGCTAGTGCCTCTGAAAGTAACATGAGCAAATGTGGAGAAATTGTCAGCTGTGGCCTAGACTTGTTCCACTAGCAACCAAGATCAAACTTTTGACTCCATAAACATAAAAACCTCTATGTCTGCATTCAGGACATGTGTATCTCTCTACTGGTATGTTCAGATTGACGATTGGACCCATGGTTTGGGAATTAAAGGGAAAACTTTGACTCATTTTAAAACCATCTCAATCTGCCTTAAAATGGTCACTGCGGCCCGTAGGAATGTCGTATAAAGATCAACCCAAAACTAGCTTGTTTGTCTCATCAAGACCTACAAATCACTCCCTGAAACCCTTGACCTAAATCCAACAGGAAGTGAGCTAGTGCCTCTGAAAATAACATGAGCAAATGTGGAGATATTGTCAGCTGTGAGCTAGACATCTGAAATCCGCATGTTTGACTACACAAACATAAAAACTATATAGCTGCATTCAGGACGAGTGTATCTCTCTGCTGGTATGCTCAGATTGATGATTGGACCCACGGTTTGGGATTTAAAGGGAGGAGTTCGAAACATTTCAAACCCATGTCCATCTGCCTGCTCTCACACAGCTTGTCTCTCCCTCTGAGTGACAACTCAGCAGGGGCGTAGCCATCATTTCAGAAGTAAGGGGGACAAATTGTTCAGGTCTATTGAGTGATTTATCATCCTCTCGCATTCAATTGCACCTCTCCTTAGGAACCACAAACAGCCATAGTACAGCACCAGGGGGCCGACTTCAGTTCTTTAAAATTATATACTCTGGAAATCTAAAGTTTTAGCTGCCAAACTCTTGTTGAGTTGACACAGAATGACCCTCGAGCATCTACAGGGTAAGTAGCCAGATAATTCACTGCCAAATGACAACACTGAACATGAAAAATTCAGTAAAACACCATTCCTGTTAGCAAGTTATTAGCACATAAAATGGAATGGAAGTGACAAGGTAATAGGGTAATAAACCACATAATTTAATTTAATGGCATGAAGACAGAAAGTGACACAACACTAAACATATCAACATCAAGATGTATTTTACATTTTAGTCAAATATGACAGCACAGATGTGCAAAATTAATCAAATATTTTTAAGACCTCTCCCTGTGCTACCTATTGCAATACAGACAAAAAACATTTTATAGTATAAATAAGAGTAGTTCTGAAATAGCTGTGAAAATTAATCTTAGAGTCATTCTTATCCTATAGACATTTCCTTAGCCAGTTATAATTTCTCCTTACCTGTGAAGCCTTGGGCTGATAATTGGTGCTGCTGTCAGGTCCCTGTCCTGATACCTGCCTGGTTTCTCCCAAGCCCCAACCTCCGGGGGAGATGAGTGAGGCTAATGCGGAAGTGCCAAAAACTGCAGTTCACTGACTGTCCATTTGAGGCTGGCTCCGGAAGTGAGTCAATCCCCATAGACCCCCATGTTAAAATGCCCAACTTTAGAGCAGAAATAAACATCTTTACAGCCTGGTACAAAAAATGGTTTTGGTCTCTATATTTAATTTCCCCTTTCATGACAACTGTGGGGGGAGGGATTTTTTTCTAACTCTTCCGTTTAAATGTTATTAAGGTTTGAAATTGCGCATAATTAAGGGCGTGGTCACTTTGAGTGACAGATCGCACCATCACGGGTGGCTAACTAGCATGCTAACTAGCCGCTGGCTCAGCTGAGCTCAGACTCGGCCGTCTGCTCGGTGTCATCTCAGCCAATTCGTGCCCATGTTCAAGGCATTGAACCTGTCCTTTCAGCCGTGTTTGTGCCTTTTGGATATTTTTTCAGGCAAATATTGGAGTAATATGGCTTGCTGTTCAATTAATTATACCAACAGACCGTCCAAGAAGTCTTTACAGGTTTTACGGTAAGTGAAATTCGGAAATTCTAGTATTATTTTATTTATGTTTATATATTAGCACTAATTAACGATTATCAGTGTCTGCGGTCACCACGGTCACCACCTAGCTTGTCAGCAGCGTGTATCGGTGTCTGCGGTCACCACCTAGCTTGTCAGCTTACTATTATATTATTAAGCCTTTATTTAATACATGTAAAATCACGTTGATACCGGAGGTCTCATTTTCAAGTGCGACCTGTATCACAGCAGCAACATCCACATCAAGTTACAGAGCCACAGACAATATGATACAACACAAGCTTATCTCGTTAACTAGCTAACCAGCCAGCTAACGGTTAGCCTTCGAGCAAGATGCCAGTCCGGGGATGCATCGAAGGCAGAGCCTGACAGAGAAGTGTTAGGATTTAGGCATTTAGGGAGAGAATATTTTGAACAAAAGGCTGAGGCTGTGTGAGGTTTAAAAATAAAGGTCCACCACGTTAGTTAGCTAACGTGATGCAATGTTAACGTTGTCATATGAGCAGTGTAACGTTAACGCAACATTAAGGCTATACTTGTGTGTGTAAATTAAAAAGTGGCGAACTGTGTGGAATTACAATAAGGTGTGTAACGTAATTAAAAAAACTAATGTGACATTTGACTGTCACATGAAAAATATTAATACGATTAGTGTAGGATATAACATTAGGCCTGTAGTTACACAACAATAGATAATGCACAGACAGAATATGAGGACTGTGATGGCCACCACCTTTTTGTTTTGCTAAAATAAATTGATTATGATCTGTTGAACA
>NC_065510.1:46843934-46858711 GCF_006386435.1 Epinephelus moara
ATTGTCCATAATACATTTAAATGCATTACATACATTACTAATTGTCATACATTACTAAGTACTTGGGCACAGCTTGCTCTGTACTATTACTGATAAGGTGAAATTACTGACACACCAGTGCAGTTTAGTGTTCCACTGATGCAAAAGGCCAAATGAAGATTTTATCAATCAAGGAACATGACATGTATTGACCGACTTTAACATTTTAGTGCCTTTTATGCAAAGACCCTTTATCAAAGTGAGAATTACTACCTTATTCCCCACATACAGTCTGTGAAGTACCAATGGAATAAAATATTCTCATAATGAGACAGCCAAACATAGCATGATTCCACAGTGGCAGTGAGCTTTGAGAACAGTTCAGTTTCCTTTTGATAGCAACAATTATTTTAATGTGGATGAATTGCACACTGTACATTCATACTCCATTTGTTCTGGTAGTACACTGTTAAATTTAAAATCACATTCAAATATAAAATCAAATATCTACAGAACTTAAACAGAAAACTATTTTATGAATGACAGCCACTTACTCAGCAATAAGATCATTTTGGTGGTGAGTGGGCTTTTAACCAAGACAGGCTGTAGTCAATGTTTTCTACCTGTGTTATTAACCTGTCATCTTTCTCTCATGTAGGACACTTGAGGAAAGTTACAATGCCTCGGCCAATGGGATGTTTACTCCACAGTAAAGAGGTTGTTTCACAAGAAATTAAGATTTTGCAAATTATGACACTGGGTCCTAATTCATAGGTTTTATAATTACTGTTATAAATCTTTTCATTTATTTCATGTGTACTTTTTGTAACCTTTTAATATGGATGTTTTCATGAATGCAAGCTTTGACTTAATTTTGTTAAACTGTTTGTGTAATGGTTACAAATTTTGCTATATAAAATGGATCAGACAAAATTTACTTTAGAGTAAAAGCACATTTTTTGAAAGCTGTCATTCATCAGTTTCCTGAGATGATTGGAAATATAGTGGTGATTTAAACCATTTACAAAATATAATAGTTATTAATGGTATCTTAATGTATGTCTTAACATTTACCCAAGTTTGCATTTATCTTAGCAGAATGTTAAAAAAAAATGAACATTGAACATTTCTTTAAGACAAATGAAGAAAATTCACTGAGAAACGATTCTCCTTTTGTGAAAAACAAGGAAATATCTGCACACTGAATAGTTTTAAGTCCCGTAGGAGGTATTATTTATTTGTGACGTGACATATGAGAAGGTTCTGTGGGTATTGCTCGGTATTGAGGCTTATATATTGAGGCTAAAAAACACGTTACACACAATTGGTTGATTATGTTTCTGTTTGCCTCACTATAAAGTCACAATACCTTTGCCTGAGGAAGACCCTCTCAGAGTTGGCAACATAGCGAACAAGTGATACCTCCTTGGGGGCTTCAAAACTATTGTGTCCAGCTAATTCTTTGTTTTTTCACTTTGAGCCCTTTTATCCAGTCACATTCTTTTGTGTTAAAACTAGACTTCTAACAGAGCAGCAAACAAAGGTTACTCTCCAAAATCATCTCAGGCTCTGCTGCTGGGTGTAAGGTTCTTAGTTATCTTCAAGTACAAAGTTAAAATAATCAGGCCCACACAGAAATGGACTGCTTAATTTTTTGTCAGTGACAATGTTAAACATTAATGCTTTATGTTTTATCTGTAGTGTATGATTTGTTTGCCCTTTCAGTTGACAGTCAGATTTGATTGTGAAATACAAGATTCAGTCAGTAACAAAGACAAAAGGAGTACAAATGTATATAGAATTTATTGAAATTTTAAACAAGTTATAGATGAATATCAAAAACTCAACATTAGCCACGACAGCCTGGGCTATGTTCAGGCCTAACAAAATATGTCCTAATGGCAAAATTCAAAAGCAGTGACACTGCCAACTGTAAGCAGTTCACTGCGTTTGGAGGTGGTCTTTAAGAAAATTAACTAATTTACTTAAAAACATATAATTTCTCCTAGGTGTGAGATGAATGTGTCTGATGTGAGGGTGCTCAATTATGGCACCATTTAAACTATGAACAAATGTAGCCATAACTCTGTAAACACATTTCCTGGCCTTATCAATCTTTGCTGGATTGCCACCAGCCTCCCACCTGCACCTTTGGGCCAATGAAGAAAATATTATCTTAATGCCAGGATGCTGGAGGTGAAGCTGGTGCAGGTCTTCCTTCATCATGCTGACCAGCTTGACACTGCTGACCTTCCCCATGTCATTGCCGCCACAGTGGATGATGAGGATATCTGGTGCTGCTCTTCCTCGCAGGGAGTGGGAAAAGAAGGAGAAAAGGCCTCTCCACTGCAGTCCCAGCCAAACCAGCAGACACGGACGCCCGGCATGCTGAGGGTGCTTCCCAAGGTCTCTGCAGCTCTATGGACACCACGCCGGACATAGCTGTCACCAATGATCCACACTGTGCATATGAAAGTAAATGAGTGTAATAAATGATTTAGGTAATTAAAAACAGAAAGTTAACTATAAAGGGTGAATCACTTCTTTTTGTTGACATTACTATTATGTCACATCTGTAGGATAAAATAAAACAGGGAGCAACACCTCAAAATATAGATGACAGTCTTTTAAATGCTTTCTTTTTGTCCTTGGAAGACAATGTAATATTAGCTGTCCAAAGTCAAGTAGCCAAAACTGGTACTTACAGTTTCTGCTGTGTGTAGCAGGCGTGGTGGAGATGTAACGTTAACAAGTGGCCATGACCTCAACACCAGTGATGTACTGAAAGAAATTAACATCTTGTAACAAGTATAACACTGCCTTTCTTTCACAATTTCTACATTTCGTTACAGATACATTTGAGTCCCCTTCGAATTTTATCAATGTCACGTTACCATAATTTGCGTTCTATATTTAAAAATGTTGAAGTGTTTTTTAAAGATTGTATAATCTCAATAACAGCTGAATCATTGTTTCAAGATTTGTTGTATAACGTTAGTTTCAGGCAAACTCAACTTACCTCAAGTTTTGTGAAGGAGGTGGCACCAAGTGGGAGCAGCCAACACCACAGGGCTTGCCAAAGTAGCGTAGCTTGTTAGCCTAGTAGCTTGTTAGCCTAGCCTTCGCTAACTTAGCAGCGTTGAGCGAGGTGGGCGTGTTTAGGCAACCAGGCTTCCTTTGGCCCGCCTCTTTGCCCATTTTTGATTGTCCGGGAGTTGGGCGGAGTCAGGCACTGCCAAGATAGCGACGTACAGAGTGGAGTATTTTGAGCTTCAAATCCACTCTTCAGAAACGGATGGGTGACGTCACGGTGACTACGTCCATTATTTTTATACAGTCTATGGTTTCTCCCTGTCCCTCTTCTATCTATCTTGCAATAATGTAGATAATAAATGTGCAAAGCAAAATTCATAAATAGAATTAGGAATAGTAGTGGTCACATAGCTGTGGAAATTAACCTCAAAGTCACTTTTATGCTGTAGATATTTTCTCTCAGCCAGTAATAATCTCTCCTCACCTATGAGAACCCTGCATGTTCATCCTTGCTGGCATATGGTCCACTGTCTCCTCCCTGACCCTGCTCTTTATATTGTGGTAATAAAAATTTAAAAAAAATATGTGCAAAACAATAGTGAGCACAAGTTCTGCGCAGAAATTAAGGAGTGGGTTTATTCCTAGCATGAAACTAGCTAGCAAGTGATTTAACATAGGTAACAATAACATTAGTATTCTTGTCAATTAGCATAACTTGATATATTGGCATCTATTAATTAGTTATCATTTAGCTGACATTATCTACATGCAACAGCATTACTCAACTTACACAGTTTGTTTGGAAGAAACTGTGCAAGGTTTTTTGCTTCTTGCTGGTTTGCTGCACTACCCAGCACACGTCTTGTCTGTGCAATTGATTCAGGTCACAACATGGCAGCATATGTATGCTCTCTACTCATGGTGCGTTTAAAGATGGCTCGGAAAAACACATGTTAAAAATGAATTGAACGGTTGTAACGGCTGTAAAAATACAGAGGGCACAGATACGGGAAGTGCAGGGGACATGTACCCCGCGTCCGCTATGCCCATGTGACTCATAGTGTTTGAAGGGCAGGGGCGAAAAGGAAAACCGGGAACCTACTGCATGACATGGGGCCCCATTGGTGCGCAAAAAAAAAAAAAAAGACAAGGCAAGGCAATTTTATTTATATAGCACCATTCATACACAAGGCAATTCATTGTGCTTTACAAGAGAAATACATTAAAATAAAACATTAAAGGAACAATAAAATTGTGTTTGAGATCATTAAAAACAAAAGCTAAAAGCAAGACAATAAATACTTCAAAACAGTGCAGAAAATGCATTTAAAAAGCAAACATAAAGCAAGAGCAGACAAATAAAAAAACAATAGCTACAGATTATCCTAACAATAAGTTACATATCTAGTTCACTGGTAAGCTGCAGTAAATAGTAATGTTTTAAGCCCTGATTTAAATGAGCCGACAGTTTCAGCCAACCTCAGATATTCTGGAAGTTTGTTCCACAGGCGGGGAGCATAGAAACTAAAGGCTGCTTCACCTTGTTTGGTTTTGATCCTGGGAACACTGAGTAAACCTGTTCCAGATGATCTGAGGGGTTTGGGTGCTACATAACGTACAAGAAAATCAGAGATATATTTAGGCCCAAGACCATTTAGTGCTTTATAGACAAGTAACAAGATTTTAAAGTCTATCAGGAAGCCAGTGCAGTGACTTAAGCACTGGTGTAATGTGCTCCACTCCACTCTTGGTGAGGACTCTGGCAGCAGCGTTCTGGACGAGCTGCAGTTGTCTGATTGATTTTTTACTCAGGCCTGTGAAGACACCGTTACAATAGTCCAGCCTGCTGAAAATGAAAGCATGAACAAGTTTTTCTGTATCTTGTTTAGACAGAAATTCTTCTATTCTTGCTATGTTTTTAAGGTGGTAGTAGGCTGATTTAGTAATTGTCTTAACCTCCTAAGACCCGGCAATTCATTTTTGTCCTCTGTGGGGGACATGAGTCTGAGACCTCTAAGTTAAACATCATTTATGCAATTTATTTGAGTCCCACTGTACTGTCAAGAGGACATTCTGGGCTTTCTAATGATGCCACAGTTGTGGGGGTGTGGCTAACAGAGCACATGCACTCTCTTTTCAGGGGTGTGGCTAACAGAGCACATGCACTCTCTTTTCAAAATGGCGGGAATGACAGCTTCCACATTTTATGGCAGCAAGGGAGGTAAGTGATCAATTTTTTGCAGATATCATGTTTCTGTTGCTAATAATCGAATTGTTTCTTCAATATAAAAGTCTTAACTTCAATTTAGTAAGATTTCAGAAATGTACAATATTTTTAACCCTGTCAAAACACTACTTTTATTCAATGTCCTTTGTAGGGGACAGCGGGACTTGCTAACTTCTGTTTTTAACCAATTTCCATACTTCAGGAAACAGAGGGCTGAGTGAGGCAGAAATGATTTTACTCAGAATTGTGGAAGGGGAGTCAGACATAGAGCTGTCAGGAGATGAGGTTGAGGAGGGCCAGACAGAAGAGCAGGAAGGTGAAAGCTCAGAGGACATATCAGCTTTTGAGGAGCCTGAGCAGGGACAAAGTGACGACACCCACCGTCCATTGTGGATAAGAAGCAATGTGTAAGCTAGGGCTGTGAAATTTATTGGTATTACAGTGTCTAGAAAGGGAAATGAGAGCCTTTTTTAGTTGAACACACACACACACACGCACACGCACACACACACACACACACACACATGCACGTTCGCGCGCACACACACACACACACACACACACAATTAAAAGCTTGATTTGGCAAACTATTGACCCTGTTAATAATACATTTACTAAAAGTGCATTAAACTATACCTCTCTTTTCTTTATCAATTTAGTTTCAACCCTGTTGTGGAGGAGAATTCTTTGCAGGACAACACTGGCCACAACCACCAAGACTGGAGGCCCTCTGATTACTTCAAACAGTACATAGATGACCAGGTTTTTGAAAAAATGTCAGAGCACACCAACCAGCGGCTTCATCTCTGGAAGCAGCCTTAAAACCACTCCAGAGGAGCTGTAATCTTTTTTTGGCATATCTATGTACATGGCATGTCTCGGATACCCTAGGATCCGGATGTACTGGGCAGCGAAGACGAGGGTCCCGGTTATAGCCAATTCAATGAGTCGAGACCAATTCTTCAAGATTAGACAGTCCATCAAAGTCATCAACGATCTTGATGTCTCTGAAGAGGAGAAAAAGAATGATGCCCTCTGGAAGGTGAGACCTCTCTTAAAAAGAGTGCAACAAGGCTGCCTCAATCTGCCGAGACCAGGGAAGGCCTGTGTAGATGAGCAGATGATTCCCTTCACAGGCCGGTGTCCTGTACGACAGTTTGTGCCAGGGAAACCAAATCCCACTGGACTGAAAGCATTTGTGCTTGCCAGTCCCAATGGTCTGGTGCTGGATTTTGAAGTTTACAAGGGCCGGAATACGTTCACTGACCAGCAGCTGGGAATCGGAGGGAATGCAGTTGCTCGGATCGCACAGTCTCTTCCAAGAGGAACACACCTGTACTTTGACAGGTATTTCACCTCAGTCAAAGTACTGGATATGCTGAAAGCAAATGGTCTCCTGGGAACAGGGACCATTATGAAAAACAGAATCCCTGCACAGTGCAAGTCAAAGATGTCAGATGACAAAAAGCTACAAAAACAAGGAACAGGCACATCCGAAATGGTTGTCCAAAAACCATCAGAGGTTGCAGTGACGAAGTGGCAGGACAATAAGGCAGTTCTGATGGCCTCCAGTGTCCACGGGATAGAGCCCCAAGACAACTGCATGAGATGGTCAGGGAAAGAGAAGCGCCATGTTCCTGTGCCTAGACCCGCTGTTGTGGCTGAGTATAACAAAAACATGGGTGGGGTTGATTTGTGCGACCGCATGATCAGCTTTTACCCGATGTCAAGCCGCACAAGAAAATGGACCATCCAGACCGTCCTGCATGTCTTCGACCTGGCTGCCACAAACAGCTGGATTGAGTACAGGTCAGACCACCAGGTCTCTGGGAGACCAGAGAAGGAGAGGCTGCAATATTTTGACTTCAAGCTGCTGCTGGCTGAAGAAATGATTGCTCAGGCACAGGGTGGTCGAGGGCAACGGGTTGACGAGGTGGCCAGTGATGATGATGAGATGAGCACTGACGATGAAGAGTACTTTCCAACAAAGAAGAGGAGGCCTGTTGAACCACAGCCCAATGATGATGTCAAAAAATACGGGGCACTCCATTTGCCAAAGATGGTGGAGGCAGCACATTCGTCACGGTGCAGGAGAGAAGGATGCAGTGGGAAACCATTTGTCAAGTGTATCAAATGTAACATGTTTTTGTGTATTTCAAAGACAAAAAACTGCTTCCTGTTATACCATGATGTGTGATGCGACCTAAACCAGCTTTAGGTGACTATCAAGTGTGCAGAATGCAGTTTACTTAAAAAGCTCCACAATGAGATGTTACATCTTAAAATGATGTTTTAGTGTTCAGATGTGTTTCCTTCATCTAACTGTTTTTCTGTAAACATTTTTTATTGAATGCATTTAACTGTTTTAAATGCTCATGAAATGAAAAGAAATTGGATTAATCTGTTTTAAGTGTTCAGGAAATGAAACTAAATTTTACACCAAGCAAGACCCGATGTCCACTGTAAGAGACATTTGATAAAAAATAAATAAATAACATTCATGAAATTTTTTTTGCTGTAACATGTTTCTTTCAACTACAATACTTAAACTATCTAAAAAAAATCTAAATTTCAAAACCTTTTTTCTTCCGGGTCTCAGGAGGGTAATGTGACTATTGAAATTTAGATCTGAGTCCAGAACTACACCAAGATTCCTGGCTTGATTTGTAGGTTTTAGTGTCATGGCGTCAAGGTGAGCACTGACTATTGATCTTTGTTCTTTGGGGCCAAAAACAACTATCTCAGTTTTGTCTGTGTTTAGTTGTAGAAAATTCTGACACATCTACGTATTGATTTCGTCAGTGCACTTATTTAGCAGATGTAGGGGACTGTAGTCATCTGGTGACACTGTTATGTAAAGTTGTGTGTCATCTGCATACGTATGGTAGGAGATGTTATGATATTCCATAATCTGAGCAAGAGGGAGCATATAGATGTTGAACAGAAGAGGCCCAAGAATGGACCTTTGAGAAACTCCACATGTAATTTTTGTTCGCACAGATTCATAATTGCCAAGTGACACAAAGAAATCCCTGTCTTGTAAATAAGATTTAAACCAATTTAGCACAGTGCCAGAAAGTCCCACAAACTTTTCTAGTCTGTCGAGCAGTATCTTATCGTCAACTGTGTCGAATGCAGCACTGAGGTCCAGTAATACCAGAACTGAAATCTTTGATGCATCATTGCTCAGATGAATGTCATTTAAAACTTTTACAAGTGCAGTCTCAGTGCTGTGATGTGCTCGAAATCCAGACTGAAAGGCATCAAAGGAATTGTTTTGCTCCAAGAAGGTGTTAAGTTGCTGAAAAACAACCTTTTCAATGATCAGGTAGTGGACCTAAGGTTTCTAACTACGTCTGTCAAAGTAGCATAATTTAATGGGTGAAAAAGTGCCAAATTAACTGGAGTAGTATGAGGCACAGGTGAAATAGCCACTGTGTTGGAGTTACAGACTGTCTGTCTTATCTTTAAAATCTTGTCTGTGAAAAAAGAAGCAAAGTCATTGCATGCCTTGGTGGATAGCAGTTCAGGAGGGACTGATGCTGATGAGTTTATCAGTCTGTCAACAACAGTAAACAGTCTGTGCATTGTTGTCATTTTTGTTGATAATCTCAGAGAAAAAGGACTGCCGCGCCCTTTTTAGGGACACAGACTTTCCTTATAGATGTCATAATGAACCTGGAGTTTGGTTTTTCACCACCTGCGTTCTGCTTCTCTACATTCTCTTTTTTGAGCTTTTACCCGTGTGGCGTTCCTCCATGGTGGTTTTTTCTTACCAGAGACAACTTTGACCTTCATGGGGGCAATATCGTCCATAATATTCATAGCTTTAGAGCTGAAACTATGAACCAGATCACTGACAGAGACTGAGGGCAGAGCTGGTGTGGGTGTAAAATCCTGGGTGAATAGTGTACAGGTGTTTTCGTTGATAGAGCGTTTTCTGATTACCGCTGTTGTAATTTTACTGGTGTCAGTGGAGATGGCCATTTTAAAGAAAACACAGTAATGATTGGAAAAGGCAACATCAGTCACCACAACCTCAGAAATGTTGAGCTCTTTGGAGATAATTAGATCTAAAATATGTCCCTTATTGTGTGTTGGCTCTGTTACATGCTGGGAAAGTTCAAAGTTGTCCAGGATGTAGAAAAGTTCTTTCGCACTGCCATCTTTGGGATTATCAATATGAATATTAAAATCACCCACTATAACAACACAGTCAAAATCAACACAAACAACAGACAATAGTTTAGAAAAGTCATCAAAGGCATCAAAGTGTGCACTATATTTTGGGGGCCTGTAAATGTTTACTAATACTGCTTGACAGGAGGATCTCAACTGCAGCGCAATATATTCAAAAACCTCAAACTTCCCATATGACAACTGTTTGCACTGGTAAACATCCTTAAACAAAGTGGCTACTCCACCTCCTTTCCTAAGTTCTCTAACTGAGCTGATAAAATGGAAGTTTGGTGGGGCTGATTCAATAAGTACTGCTGCACTGTTGTTTTCATTTAACCAAGTTTCAGTTAAAAACATAAAATCAAGGTTTCTCTTGATAATAAAATCATTAATTAATAGTGACTTGCCAGCCAGAGATCTGATATTTAATAAAGCTAAGTTGAGTGTACTAACATTGTCTGACACAGTCTGTGGCTGACGCATAACTGGAGTCAGATTAGAGAGAAGTTAAGAGTTCATCAATTTGACTGAGCTTTAGTGTGGCAGCTTTAATTAACTCCTTGATTGGTGAGCATGGTGTAGGGGGGGGGGTCGACGTTGGCTCCTTGGTGGTTGCGGCAGTGCTCAAAAACTCACCAAAATTGGCACGCATGTCAGGACTGGCGAAAAATTTGATACAATGAAAAATTTAACCCCAAAAGTGCCACAGTGGGCTCTCTAATGCCACCTAGACAGACAAAAATGGCCACTGTGTCCCATAGGAATGTCGTAGAAAGATTAAACAAAAACTGGCTTGTTCGTCTCATCAAGACCTACAAATCCCTCCCTAACACCCCTGACCTAAATCCAACAGGAAGTGAGCTAGTTCCTCTGAAAATAACATGAGCAAATGTGGAGAAATTGTCAGCTGTAAGATAGAGTGGAGAGGGGTCTAAAATCATCTAAAACTTTTGTATTCAACTGTCTACGTGAGCTGTAGGCCGAAGCGGCGTGAGGCCAAGGTCCTGCCCAACGCTGCGTGCAGCTTTACTTATTAGGGCCCGAGGGATGACTGCAAGTTGTCCGCGTAGGACCCTACTGAAATCGCGCTGTTTATTATTAGGGCCCGAGCGACGACAAAGTCGCCTGCATAGGACCCTATTGAAATCGCGCTGTTTATTACTATTTATTATTAGGGGTCCAAGCCCGTGGGGCCTGGGGAATGTGTATGCAAGCAGACGCGTTTCCCAGGACCAGCGGTGCTGGGAAACCTATTGTTTTTGTTCAGATTTTTATTAAGGATCCAAGCCCGTGGGGCCTGGGGAACGCGTATGCAAGCAGACGCATTTCACAGGACGAGAGGTGCTGGGAAACCTATTGTTTTTGTTGAGATTTTTATTATTAGGGTCCGAGCAACGATGAAGTCGTCCGTAGGACCCTATTGAAATCGCGCTGTTTGTTATTATTAGGGTCTGAGCGACAATGAAGTCGTCCGCGTAGGACTCTATTGTAATCGCGCTGTTTATTATTATTCATTAGGGGTCCAAGCCCATGGGGCCTGGGAAACGCGTCTGCATACGCGTTTCCCAGGACCAGCGGTGTTTATTATTATTGCGCTGTTTATTATTATTCGGGTCAGAGCAATGATGAAGTCGTCCGTAGGACCCTATTGTAATCGTGCTGTTCATTATTATTAGGGCCCGAGCGACGATGAAGTCGTCCGCGTAGGACCCTATTGTAATCGCGCTGTTTATTAGGGCCCGAGCGATGACAAAGTCGTCCGCGTAGGACCTTATTATAATCGCCTAAACCCTATTTTTTTTGTTCGGATTTTTATTATTATTAATATTATTAAGGGTCCAAGCCCGTGGGGCCTGGGGAACGCATATGCAAGCAGACGCGTTTCCCAGGACCAGCAGTGCTGGAACACCTATTGTTTTTGTTCAGATTTTTATTATTAGGGCCCAAGCACCTAGCGGTGCGAGGACCCTATTGAAATGCAAGGATTTTTTATTAAGCGGTGCGAGGACCCTATTGAAATGCAAGGATTTTTTATTATTATTAGGGCCCGAGCACCTTAAAATTTGATATTTTAAGGGTCTCGTGTGCGGGTTCCAAAAAATGGCTCAGTAGCGCCCCCTACAAAAGTTTGAGGAAACAGTCCCTGAAGCTAGTTTAACCTACATGTATGAAACTTGGCAGGCTTATATAACCCTCTGAGATGTACATAAAAGCCTCTTGGAGGCATGCTCTAAACCCAACAGGAAGTCGGCCATTTTGAATTTACTGTGCAATTTCGGTGCATTTTTGGCCATTTCCAGGGGTCCTAAATGACCGAACTAGTCCTAGAGATTTCACCCGATCGACTTCAAACCTTGGTCTGTCCCACCCCAAGACCTTGAAGATGAAAAGTTATCAAAAGCTTCAGTTTTTGTCAGTGCGTGTGACCGTGGGATGGCGTCAAAGTTAGGGGTCTCGCCACTAAACAGGAAGTAGTTTATAACTCCAGCATACATGGTCGAATCTTGCCCAAACTTCACAGGATTAATGACAGTCCCGTCCTGAACACATCTACATGTCAACAATTAGAGATAAATATAGCGCCCCCTACAGGCAACAGGAAATGTCATGTTTTAGACTTTAATGTACATCTCCTACAGAATTGACCAGATCCACCTCAAACTTGGTCAAAAAAGCCATAAGACGTTGATGACGCTTTATTGTGGAAACTGTGAGTTTTTGTCCAAGGGCGTGGCCATGGTCTGGCGGCGAACTTTGATGTTTCGCCGTGATGATAAATGATGCTGCAACTTGACTCCACGTGGGAATATCTTGCCAAAACTTAACACATATGATGACAGTCCAGCCCTGAACACATCTACAGAGGAATTTTGAATCACCGTCACAACGCCACCTACTGGAAACAGAAAGTTACTTTATACATTCTTTGATGTCCCTCTTCTAGCAGGTTAATCAGACCCACCTCACACTTGCTGATCTAAGTCCTTAGACCTTGATGATACTTAAAAATGAAGCTTTTGCGTTTTCATCAAACGGGATCTGCCCAATGTTGAATGGCGTACCTGCTGCAGAGTGTTGAATTTTGAGGTCTTGCCATGAAAAACGAAAGTGCTCTAACTTTGGCGTAAATGGTCCGATACCCACCAAATTCACATGATTGATATTGGTCCTGCCCTGAACACATTTACATAACCATATTTCGTGATAGTCATAGTGCCACCTAGTGTCGAAAGGAAGTACTTCTTACCAGACACTTATCTTTGGATTAACCTGAAATTTCAATGCTGTGGTCTATATTTGATGTACACAAACGTGACATATCATTAGTGTCTACTCGTGCTGCAGAGGGTTTAATTTTGAGGTCTCGCCATGAAACAGGAAATTGCTATATTTGTGGCGTAAATGTTCCGATCTCCATCAAACTTAAGATGATTCATATTAGTCCTGCCCTGAAAGCATTTATATTACCATATTTCCTGATTCTCATAGTGCCACCTAGTGGTGACAGGAAGTAGGTCTCAAACACTTATCTTTTGATTTATCTGAAAGTTAAATGCTGTGGTGTATATTTGATGTATAAAAACATGATGTATAATTAGTGCACTCTCCAACTCCCTCTGGTGGAAAGAAGAAGTGATACAAAATGTGAAATATGTCATTCCAGCACTGTATCAAGGATATGCCAAGTCACTCCTGTCCAGCACTGTATCAAGGATATGCCAAGTCACTCCTGCATGCAATGTGTAACTTTGCTGTAACGCCACGTGGGCATATTTTTCCAAAACTTCTCACATAAGATGACTGTCCCACCCTGAAAACATCTTAAGAGGAATTTTGAATCACCGTCACAGTGCCACCTACTGGCACCAGAAGTTACTTTCTTCATTCTATGATGTTGTTTGAAGCTCTTGATTTCGTGGCCATGGCAGGGCGAATTTTAGTCTCTCAAAATAACACAGGAAGCTGTAACTTAACTTCATAGTGTACAATCTGCTTCCAACTTCACATGCTGCATGACTGGTCAAGCCTTAAGAGACCCACATGTCAATTTATAATTATTCATAAAGTGCCACCTACTTACAGCAAAAAATCACAGCTCCATTTTTAGCACACATAGCAACAACAAGAATCTTCTGGCTGATCTCTGAGGGCAGTGTTGCACTGTTTATAGACGTGAAGCACTGCATTGTGTGATCTGCATGTTTGATATACCTGAAATATGCAAAAGTTGATCATAAAATAAATGCTGCATCATTTAGAAAGTGACATTTAGTGGAGCAAGGTTTCAGGAAGTTTTACACCTCAATGTTACCATGAATAATCAAATAATAATTTGTCGGAATCACAAGTCTTATTAAAATACATTGATTTTTTTTGCCAGCAATTTGCTGATACTACAATGTTTGCCATCAAGTTTACATCAGTACCTTCTGTGTATTTTATGTAGTTTAATTTAAAAATTGTTACTTGAATCATATCACAATTCACAAACAGTCTCATGACGTAACTTTAGTCATTCTCCAGCACCAAATTGTGAACAAGCAAGTGTTAATGTGAAATAGGTCATCCTAGCACCCTCACTCTGGTCAGACAACTATCTCTTAATTTACCTATTTTACATCAAAAGCTGACCTCAGAATTCTGATGATATGTTATTGTAAGAACTGTGTGTTGTCATCAAATGCCATTGATGTGGTGAGCCCACCATTTTTCATTTTTGGCTATAACACACAAAGTTATTGTCAAAATGGCCCCAATTTCTCCTCTTTCTTTACAGTCCTGAACACATCTACATGCCATTAATTACTTATAATTATAGCACCATCTACAGGAAACATGAAATGACATTGTTTAAATAATTATTTTTTAATTAAATTCAACTTTATTTATCAAGCTCAGTATCCCAAATCATAGTTTCCCTCAGAGGGCTTCACAGCATACATCCCTCTGTCCTTGGACCCTCACAGCAGAAAAAGAAAAAACTCCCCCAAAAACCTTTCATGGAGAAAAAAATGGTTGAAACCTCAGGAAGAGCAACTGAGGAGAGATCTCTCTTCCAGGACAGACAGACAAGTGTTGGGGGGGGCAGCAGCGCACATCACTGAAGCGGTTATGTGAAAACTCAGAGTAAGTTAACCCTGACGTGGTGTAACGTTTCATCTTCCTACTCCAGAAAACCCCCTATGGGAAGGGTATGTTGAAAATTTCAAGGGGGCGCTATAGAGGCATTTTGTCACCCCCCATGGGCGACGCCCCTATCAGATGTATGAGCTCGCCATTTTTGACCTGTGTATCAATTTCATATGAATATGATGTCGCTGAAGCCATCAAAAAGCCAAACATATTTGGTGGCGA
Source organism: Epinephelus moara (assembly GCF_006386435.1). NCBI lineage: Eukaryota > Metazoa > Chordata > Actinopteri > Perciformes > Serranidae > Epinephelus > Epinephelus moara. The sequence goes on from NC_065510.1 coordinate 46,858,708, forward strand.
GGGC
>NC_065510.1:46859609-46869544 GCF_006386435.1 Epinephelus moara
AATGTCAAACACAACACAGAAGACCCAAAGCAACCACATTGACTACATCTCCCAGAAAGCCCAGCGCTCTGGGAGCATGCGCGAAACAGTCTCGAGACGGCAGCGCGGACATGTGAAGACACGGCCTGTGTTTACATGCTGCACTAGCCTTGGACCAATACGTTCATTGCATGAACGTCTTGAAAACGAACCCCGTTTTTCATTGCATTCATTCATTTCGTGCACAATTCATTGCAGGACGAAGAAGGGGTGAAGAAAATTTCAAGACATGCAGAGATAAAATGCATGTTTATTGAACAATAACGGATATACAAACACACGGCAACCCCCGTACACCTGCACGTGCACGAAACACAACACAATGCTCTACAACAGACCACGGAGTCAAACATTAGTCCACATTAGCTCAGCAAGTGTTCAACCACCAGCATGTCTCGGCTAACATCGACCACCGAGAATGCTCCCGGGAGTTAGCCGAGTGCTAACCGAGTGAGATGCGCAATACACACATTAGAGGCTGAACGCTTATAACGCTAATAAACCACAAATTATAAGTTACCTAAAGCACGTCGGGATAGCGTGGTGAACTTCAACACACAACCATTTATTAATAATTCAGCCCTAACAACTGTGTGACACAAACTCAGTGCTTTGGTTAGAAATAATGTCGGGCTCGGTTCAGCTTCGAACAGAAATATGCGGCCGTGCCGCACTCTAACACACACACACACAAACACACGGAAAAACATTTTCAGTTTATAAAAAAAACCCGGACGCACTGGACTTGACGTGAAAAGTGGATATGTCCGGGCAAAAGAGGACATTTGGTCAGCCTAACGCCGTTAACGTTACCTAACACAAAGAGAAATGTTAACGGCTCGTTTCTCCTCTGACACGCCACATACCTGCGTGCCGCCACGGCTCGGTTGTCCAGGTACTGGGCAGTCATGACACCAACCAAAGAGGAAATTACTGGACCTGGAGACGGTAAGCCGTTATCTTGCGTTTGTCAGCTGCTCTCATGTTCACTCCTTTTGTGAAGGTCTTGTTGCTGTCCTCTGCATACCAGGCGTCATATGCCCCGCGGCATATTCCCCCGACATTTGTTCGGAATATTTCAAAACGTCTAGCTTTAAATTAACACTGAAGTTGCATCTTGTCGGCATCTTATCTGTTTACAATCAGCTGAGAGTGTGCAACTGCGCATGTGCGGTCTCTTGTTTTTATGACGGTAGCGTCAGGAGCAGCCAAAGACCACCTGGTGGCAAGATAGTTATCTACCAGTGTTCATGAACAAAAGAATATTGGTCATGGCCGAAATAACGATAAAGACAGATAATTATGTAAAGTTAATGCGTTCAAGGTCTTTTGACTCTTTAAAAGTTGACATGGTGTCTCTAGCTCAAAGTATGAGAGACAAGAAGAGGTTGAAAGTCGATGAGTTTTGAAGAGGATTTGAAGATTTTCCAATTTACTTTCGTTCACACTAATTAGACTGCCACCAGAGCGCCACCTATTGGCCTATTTGCACCGAATTTTGCACAAACCCTCATCGGGCCATGGAACACAATTAGCAAAAGTGTTGTGGTAATCCAACTGTATTTGGTCAAGATATGAAAGACTGTCTGTTTTGAAAACAATGTGCAGGAATTTGTTGTTTTATATTTTGGCCGTTTTTTGGACGATCAAAATTCTTTTAATAACTTTTTGTCAGGAGGGTCCACAGATGCTACATGCAAAGTTTGGTGCAAATCGGTCAAATCGCCTAGAAGGAGTTCGAAAAAGTACGTTTTTCATTTGTCGCGATTTAGCGAATGGAAAGTTACCGCGAAAGTGGGCGTGGCTTACACCACACAATTCAGCAGTCATGGTGGGAGATAAGTTAAATAACATAACCAAAATCTTTAAATATAAAAACATTACAAAGTTATGACTTCAACCATCACAAGGACTCAATGTGTCCTTACTGGCTGAGAGCTATAAATTTAATTACACAATGAAAAAAAAAACAACTTTTATCTCCTTTTTTTTTTTTTTTTTAATTTCAAAATTAACAGATAAAGGCAAAACTTCCCCAAAGCATTCTGCTAAACCATGATTGCAGCCAAAATGCTGCTCAATAGAGGAACAAGCGAGGACTCATTGAGTCCTTGCTGGGTGTAAGGGTTAATGGAAATACTTAGGTCATTTTTAAAGTACTTTAAAACCTCTTGACCTGTTGAAAGCTTGAGTGTACAACAAATGAATGCAATCATTGTCAAGCTCAATTTTAAAAATGTAAAAGGTTCTTATGAAGGTGGTGTGAGCTTATATTTTGAACGTTGTAGACATAACCCATGTGACCTAATGAAACTTTGACGTGTGATGATCAAACAACACATCCATATTCATTTGAAATCATGTGACCTAGTGAAAGCTTGAGTGATGTGTACTGGCTGCTGTGAGGATCTAAGTGCAGCAAGCAGACACAAATATATACTATTTAATGTCAGTGGAGAAACTGAGCAGGACTACATGTATTCCAATTCTTAATGAGTTTCACCAGGACATTTTGTATTTACAGGTTTTTGGTATCAGGCATTTCTTTCAAAGTTTTAGGAATGAGCACCATGAGCTGGACAGTTTGGTAAATGTTATACTGTCATGTGTGTGTGACCAAACACACACACACACACACACACATACACACACACACACACACTTCACTCTGACACACAGACTGTCAGAGTCACACAGTCCTTCGGCTGAGGTCCCTAATTAAAGCTGCAAGCAGCGATGAACGGGACCTCGGGCTCTCACTGTCGGCCTCCAGCTCACGTCGACAGTGTAAATTATACGTAAGAGTCAAAATGTCAATAAAACAAGCAATGTCAAGAGAACGCAAGGTCATTTTTGGCAATAGAGGGACTTTATATTACAGTACATTACAATATGTATTTAATTTTCAACCGATGTATTAACTAAAATGTATGTGTGATTTGTCAGGTATGGAAACAAAATATCTTGTCCAAAACATCCACATTGAAATGAAATACACTGTCATGATTAAGTAATTATATAATGTTAACAGCAACATGGTGTCTGTCCTGCTGTTAAGAACTGAAGTGTTCCCCATGTACTGTAAAAAACAAAGGTCTGTGGTGACAGTACTCCTGCTTTGTTGTGTAACACATTGTGATGTAAGTACATGAATATATAAATACATAATGTACATTTTAACAGGATAACAAATATTAGCATGGAGAAAACATGAATTATAAAGGAGAGTAAATCATAAAAGAAAACAATTTTTACAAAGACTAAAGTTGTGATTAAACAAAGGAGCTTGTAATTTTGGAGTGTAACATTTCCTCAAAGATGTGTATACTTCCCTGATGTAACAGCAGGCAGACACTAGTTAATTGCAGTGGAGAAACTGAGCAGGACTACATGTATTCATCGTGTACTCCGGGGTTCTCCGGAATAGCGCCGGATTTCCGGCGTGGCAAAGTTTCTGTCCGGCACGGGCAGAAGTGCTCTGCAGTGTGAGCATTTCACTCGCATTTGCCCCTAAAAATATATGTGTGCGAACCGGGAAAATGATTTAGGCGCACAGTGTGCGAGTAAATGCAGCCTACTGTTTACCGTAATCGGCATCAGATGTTTTTTCATTGATAATCGATCAAATAAATGTATTTTAAAACTCCCTCCTTTGGCTCTGATACAGCCATCTCGCTCCCTGCTTGCAGTCCCCACTGCACTGGGCTTTGTAACAATGTCCCCAGTGTTGCCAACTCCTCAGTAAGAAAAGTAGCTATTGGCTGTCCTAAATGTCGCCATAGATATATATACATAGATGCCGCATCCTGGCTTGTGGGCTGCCTCAAAACCGCCGCCATCTTGCCTAGGTGCTCTGACCGGTTCAGACCTGTGTCAGACTCGGCAAAAATGCCACAGTTTTGCTCTACATTTGGGTGTACTAACGAAAGAAGTGTTAAAACCAAGCAGAAGGGAATAACATTCCACAGGTAAGAAGTTGTTTTACAATATTTTACTGTTACGAACATGTTTAATGAGATATATATCTCAAAAAGTGATCCTTCTTTTAAGCTAATCAAGTAAAGTAACTGTCCTGATCTGGTCCTAATGCCAAATTAAGCTAACGCTATGTCACACAACTTAAAGAAAAAAGGTTAACATTTATATAATATTACTTATAAAATTATGATGCTTTGTCAAACAGCTATGTCGGTGTATGTGTTATTCCAAATTGTCAACTATCTGTTTCATGGCACCAACGTGACATAACGCAGTATAACGTTAGTAGTTAACTTGTGGCCTGAATTGTAACTACAAATTATGTGGAACTGCGTTTTTCTGACACACTTATTTTGTGTGTAGTTTCCCAAAAAACACACATAGGAGACCGGCATGGGTAGCAGCAGTGAGGAGAAAGGACTTTGTCCCGAGTGACTCCTCAGTCATCTGCAGCTGTCACTTAAGACCTAAGGACTTCGACAGGACTGGACAGACTTGTCTGTTTAAGGGACGGAGTGACTCCTTATGTATTCAATTTTCCCGAGCATCTCTGCAAGGACTCCTAAAAATAATACTACTGTACACTGTATATATTTTTTGTAAATATGACCTAATAATGTAAACAGTTCTGTGTCCAGGCTCCCATGAGCACTGTGGTTTTATACACATGAGATTAAAGCAAAATTTTGTGTAAACATGCAGCTCTAAGTCATTTATTTTCACTTGTACAAAACCAACATTTGTTAATCAGAATGTGTAACTACACTGCAGCTCGGCACAACCCTGCTGATACGCTATTTTTTGCACATTGTGTGACTTAAAATGTGAATGAACATTTATAATCAAAATTAATAATTAAATGACATCATGGTGGCCATTGTACATCTAGTAAGAAAAAAGAACATTTATTACATGGGGAAAGTTTAGTTTAAATGTGTTGTAGAACTATTACTGTTACTTTATCTACGAAAAGCTGCATTTTTTATTTAACCAAGTATCCTGTATCATAACTACATGTCTGACGATTGTAACAAACCAAACCGCATGAAAAAGCAGTTGACAATTCAGCAAGTAATGATGATTTTAATCATAAATAGTCTCCTGCCTCAATAGACATACATGCATTAAGCAGCGCGGCTCCACCTGGGCAAGATGGCGGCCCCGTTGACGTATCGCTCCAATGAGGAGCGCCGTTGTATGCGGCATCTACGTATATATATCTATGCTGACTGTAAACCAGGTCAGGATCAGCCAGCGGCATGCGCAATTCACTTGCAGTCTGGATGTGGAGGGGTTAACATCTCCTGCTCTGACTGCTGCTGGGAGGGAGGACTGGGCCATCTGTGAGTGCTTTGGGGTGAGAGAGGAGCCCACGGTATGTGCTGCTCGTTGAGAAGAATAAGAATGATACGTGCTCTCACAACAGAGTCTCCAGAAGTCTTCAATAACATCAGAAAAAGTCTCTAGATTTGTCGCTAGTCGCGATACAATTTTGCAAATAGCCTAAATGATTTAGCTTCTAAAAATAAATAGAACCAAGGCAAAAAAGTACGGAGCCCCTAAAGGTTAAACGGTTAAAAAAAAAAAAATAGTACTTTTGCGAGATCTTGCAAAGCTTTTGCAAAACATTTGCAAGATCTCGCAAAAGCTTTTGCGAGATCTTGCAAAGCTTTTGCGAGATCTCGCTAAACTTTTGCGAGATCTTGCAAAACTTTTGCGAGATCTTGCAAAACTTTACTTTAAGTAATGTACTTCCAGATCAGTTTGGCCCATAGAGACTGCAAACAAACGCAACAATGGAGCGCATTCACCCGTGGGAGAGGCTCATAGAGTTTTATTTTGAGATTGGCCTCAAATATAAAGACATTAAATCAGTGCTCGCGACTAAACACGGTTTTCATGTAAGTGAGAGACATCTGAAGCGACTACTTAACGCAGTTTTCATGTAAGTGAGAGACATCTGAAGCGACTACTTAACGCAAATGGACACTTTCGTCGAAAGACATTCTGTGACTTGGCGGTCCTGATTGAATTCATTAGCAACCAAATACAGTACTCTGGACAGCTTCAGTCACAGGCACAGCTGTGTAACAATGTCCTGCCCACAGCCCCCATTGATATTATTTTGCGCGACCGACGCTTCATATAATAACATAAAAATATAGCCTACTATTTATGGTGTTATGTCATCGTGTCGTGTCTTAGCGAAGCAGTGGCTAATGTGGCACCTTTCATGATCTCATAATTACGAGATCCTTATCTTGTGGGCTAATTATGAGATCCTGATCTCATAATTACGAGATCTTTTCTCATAATTGTCTAATTGTCTAAAAGTGTCTAATTTTTTTTTATCCAGTGAATGCAATGCGCTTCCGTAAAATATAAAGACATTAAATCAATGCTCGCGAGTAAACATGGCTCCTTCAACACCAAGCGCACATCCTCTTTCCTCACTCGTAGTCCATGTTCTCTGCATTTAGCAAACATCCACCGGTAACCCTGAAGCTGTCCAGAGTACTGTATTTGGTTGCTAATGAATTCAATCAGGACCGCCAAGTCACAGAATGTTTTTCGACAAAAGTGTCCTCTTGCGTTAAGTAGTCGCTTCAGATGTCTCTCACTTACATGAAAACCGTGTTTACTCGCGAGCACTGATTTAATGTCTTTATATTTGAGGCCAATCTCAAAATAAAACTCTATGAGCCTCTCCCACGGGTGAATGCGCTCCATTGTTGCGTTTGTTTGCAGTCTCTATGGGCCAAACTGACCTGGAAGTACATTACTTAAAGGAAAGTTTTGCAAGATCTCGCAAATGTTTTGCGAGATCTCGCAAAAGTACTATTTTTTTTTTTTAACCGTCTATTTTTTTTTCCCCTTCCATGTCCCTTTAGGGGCTCCGTAAAAAAGACATAAAGGAGCTATAAGTCAAAAAGTTTGGTAACCACTGAAAGTTTAATTTTTATTTTTAAACACATTAACCTATAAAAGTTTAATCTGAAAAGTAACTACTAAAGCTATAATCTTTTTGTTCGTTTTGATAATAAACACATTCCTTTGCAACACATACATTTCTATTTTTTCATTTTGTGACTGCAACACCAAGCCCCCCACTCTGGAAAAGATTTCAGATTTCAGGCACACAAATCTTCCGTGCTCCACATTTCAAGCACAACATTTTTTCTTGCTTTAACCCCTGTGTACTGCTGCAGCACAGTTTTAGCTACAGATTTGATTCAGATTCAAAATGAGGCAAAAGAGTTTGACCTGGTGATCTTGTATTTACAAGTTTTTGGTATCAGGCATTTATTTAAAAAGTTTTAGGAATGAGCCACGTGAGCTGGACAGTTTGGTAAATGTTATACTGTCAGGTGTGTGTGAACACACACACACACACACACATACACACAGACACAGGCAGACACAAACATATATTAAAGCTGCAAGCAGCGTTGTCGGGACCTCGGCTTCACGCTGTTACGGTTTCCAGCTCACATAGAGATTTTGAATTATTTGTGAGAGGCGATATGTTGATAAAACAAGCTATGTCAATATAATGCAAGGTCATATTTGGCAATAGAGGGATTTTATATGACAGTACCTTACAATATGTATGCAATTTTCTATTGATGTATCAATTAAAATGTACCTGTGATATGTCTTGAATGGAAACAAAATGTGTTTCCCAAAACATCCATATTGAAATGTAATACACTGTCATGATTAAGAAATTATATAATGGGAACAACAACATGGTGTTTGTTATGTTAAGAATTGAAGTGTACCCCATGTATTGTAAAAGACAAAGGTATGTTGAGACAGTAGTCCTGTTTTCTGTGTAACACATTTTGATGTAAGTACATGAATATATATGTACATAATATACATTTTAACTGGATAACAATACAGTATGTTATTGACAGTCTTGATCATAAATGTAGCAACAGAGTTATCAGTATTAAAGGTTGTAGTAGTATGTGACAGATGGAAAACAGTGGTATATACTGTAGGTGGTGTTTATTTTTTCAATAAAGTAACGTATACATCTCTATAGACAGAAAATATCACCATCCAAAAACTGCTGTAAAAATATATTAATATTTTTGCTACTTTGAAAATGTCAATCTTTTAGAAGTATTGTAGCGTGAAATATACATATTAAATATGTTTTGAGGATTTAATTGTTTAATGGTTTGTTTCATAGGTCTACTGTTTTTATAGGGGGAAAAATGGGAATAATTTCCATAAAATACATGTCGAGGACAATTTAATAGTTGTTATTAGGCCCTGAGCTAGGTCAATGAACTACTTCAGCCTGAAATATACATATAAAATATTAATTTTTTTTTGAGGATTTTAAGCCTTTAATGGCCAGTGTGTTTAAATGGCTCTACTGTTTTTTATAGAAAAAATAAACAGAAAACTGAAATAATTTCTACAAAATTAATTCAAGGAGAATTTGATTGTGCATATTTTTAGGTTCTGAGCTTGGTCAATACTTGACAGCAACATTGATTTTGATGCATTGTTATTTATTTATTCTTTTTTGCAGTGCCAGATTTAATGAAAAAAACTCACATTGAGGTCCTGAGGGCAAGCCTTTCTAAAAATGCTGTAAAAAATATTATATAAATACTGTTTTACATTAAACAGGTTTATGTTTTAAAACTATTCAGCCTGAAATATACATATCAATCATTAATTATATTTTTCGGAATGTAATGCTTTAAATGCCAGTATGTGTACATTGTAGCCCACAAAATGCTTTGCACTGATTTCTCACTTTAGAGGCAGTGATGGTTGAATGAAGCTTTATGAGTCATTTATTATTTTCTCAGCCCAATAAATGGTGCTTTTCGTTCAACAAAATCTTTTAATCACAGTGAATTTCCATTCTGTGAGGCCCCGTCATTAAACCAAGAACACTATCTAGTGGGCTCAGAAAATAAAGAAAAAGCCTCATGAGGCTTCTTTCAGCTAACACTATATAGAGGCTGAGGGTTGGTTCATATTTGGACCTGTATACACGGGCTGAAGTATGCAGCCCCATGTAAGCCTGCAGTTCAATAATTTGCCAGTCTGTTATGACCATGCAGGTATTTGGAGGTCACTACATGATGCAGGATTTACCCAGCTCAGCGCAAAGCTGAATGTGCGATATTCCGCTGGCTGCAGGTGCAGAGGTTTCTTCTGGGGACTTGTACACACTGTACTGTTGCCCTAATTAGTGTCTTGACGTTCAGCTGCTATAATGTCTTGTGAGGTTCAAAATGATTAATCTTGTACTACTGCTTATACTTATAACTATGGTTGCAGTGAGCACAACAACAATTTTGTTTTGATTCTTGCTAGTCGTCCTTTTGTATGATTTTATAACCCAGAGTCTGGCCTTCTTAAAGGAGACACACACACACATGTATGCAACCACATCTTATTTTTAGTCTCTCACAATTATCCAACATCAACAGCAACACACAGTTTTGATTATTGTAGTCAGGGCACTGCAGAACACACAGTGAAAAGATGAAATGTTGCTTTAAAATGTGAAACAATGGCGCTGCCTAGTGGGTAAATTTAAAAATTACAAGTTAAAGGCCAGTAGTCCAAAATGAAACCGTATGAATGCATTATTTTATGTTAGGATTAATGTGGGGTTAAAAATAGCAGTTTTAAGGGTTTTCTATGGGACGGTTTCTGTCTCTAGGCACTAATACGTCCAGGGGCCGAGGGGTTTCCTATCTGTGCAGCCGAGCACCGCAGCACCTCCACGGACTATTACATCCAGACGCTCCCGGTGTTTCCTCCACAGGCTCCACTTCACTCAACTTCACTCAGCTGCCCGACAAACCCGCTGCTTCTTCCCACTTTAACCTGAATAACAAACCAGGGCTCGGTGCTCCGGTTGGATCCAAACGGAGAGC
>NC_065510.1:46877090-46885483 GCF_006386435.1 Epinephelus moara
CTGGTCTGGAATTATGTCAAGACACAAACACAGTCTGTCAGTATCATAATGCATTTGGGCCATTATAACAAGAATATTTAGGTTAAAGAAACAAAACATATGTTTGTGTGTCTGTGTGTGGCACACAGAAGTGGTCTAGGAAGTGACAGTAGAACAGAACCTTCTTCCTGACACGGCACAACCTCAGCACTGGAATACACACTGACACCTGAAGGGGTAGAGGGGTGGGTATGTACACACAGGGAGAGCATGGTGAATTCTTACACTGACAACAACAGTGCACACACACAAAACAAGACACACAGATCAAGGACGGTGCCTCATATGCGAAGACCAGGTTAAGGTGGAGTGGAGGGTCTGTGGACCGCTAACTGACCTGTGCTCTCTGCGAGGCGTTGAACTTAGTCAGTAATCCACCACGCTCTTCAGCATCTCCTGGGAGAGGGAGAGAGAAAAATAACATCAAATAAACTAAGACATGCCAGTGATTGATGGTGATATGGTGTCAACATTCATAACTCAAACCACCACTCGCAATAGTTATTTTTTTCTTGTGTTCAGACATAATTAATCTGACACCAATAACAAGTTTAAAATGGTCATGCCTACCTCAACGTCGGTCTGCAAGACTCCAAAAGGAATCTCGAACTCTCTTCAAGTTGACATCTTGCGTCCTCTCAGCCTCGACTGTGATCACCATCAGATCAGCCATCCTATCTTGCAACATTGTGGTCTGCAATCTGTTCTTGACAAATTTGAGTGCTGAGAAGCATCTTTCATTGCTGCATGATGTCACTGGGAGTGTGATGATGAGCTTATAGAGCTTGCTGATCTCCGGGTATGCTTGAAGAAGATTCTGCTCAACCAGGAACTGGTATATAGCCACAATCTCCTGGACTGGGGGTTCTTGTCTTTGGAGTCTGTTTGTCAAGAGTTTGTACTCCATCACAGCTACTTCGGGATTGACATCCCCTTGGTAATACTCACACAGCTGCAGAAGATGTGGGATCTTGTCTGGGGATGGTTTTGTGAGGCTGTTGGTATGTTTCAGAAGAGAGAGGGTCTCATCGCTGAATCGGTCAGTGATGCTCTGCATGCAGAGGTCAAGAGAAGCCAAGTAAAAATCAACCTTCATCTCCTCTTTGAGACTCATCTGTTTCTGATTTTGCCACCTGTCCTCTTTGAGACTCATCTGTTTCTGATTTTGCCACCTGCAATCCACTTTCTTTGAAACCTTTCGGAACCTCTTTTCCTCAAACTCAACCTCGATCTTTGATGCCACTTCCCCCGCATCATTCCACAGCTTATCAAAGGCGTCATTGGTCCTGAGAACAGACAGCTCAGACTTGCAGTCCTCCACAAGATGCGCAGCTGCACTGATGTCCAAGTCTACAGTCTGGAGGTACTTGGAGAGAACACCTGTGAGGTTGAGAATCGCATTCATAGCCACGAGCTTGAAGCAGAACTCAAAATCAATGGCTTTTCTCAGTGCCAGTGTAGTTCCTGCCGTCTCACGGTTGAATTCAGGCCTGGTCTGTATCCGGTTCAACGTCTTCACAACTGAACCCAAGGTCATGAGAAGGACTCTGCAGTTGTCTATTCGGGCTGCCCATCTTGTGCCACTCAAAGCCTTGAGCGTCATGGGTCTTCTGGAGTCTTGGATGTCTTCCATCTCTTTCTGCACATCAAAGAACAGGCTGTGTCTTTTGGTGGAACCCTCCATGAAACAGTAGAGCTGTTCAACAACACCAAAGAAGTTACGGCAGGGTACATTCTTGCAACACACATCTATCACGACCAGGTTCAGACGATGTGCAAAGCAGTGTACGAAGTATGCCTTAGCACTTCTTTGTTTCACTAAAGCTTGCACACCTCTATATACTCCTGACATAGCAGCACAGCCATCATATCCTTGCCCCCTGATGTTGGTGACTTCAAGGCTGTACTTCTCCAGTGTCTCAAAGAAACTATTGGCGAGTCCTGCTCCAGTTGCATCTTGTGAATGCACCATGTCCAGAAGGCACTCCTGTACTTTGCCATTTTTATCAACGAACCGTAGAATGACACTTATCTGATCCTGTTTGGAGACGTCTGGAGTGGTATCAAGGCACACAGAGAAAAAGGTCGCCTCATTTACATCCTTTATAATTTGACCTCTAACTTCTTTTCCAAGACAACCAATCATTTCATTCTGACTCTTCGCTGATGTGTAACTCGGAACCGCTCTTGGGTTTTTCTTGGCTGCTTCCAGGTGTGTGTGGAGAACGTCATCATACCTTCCTACCAGTTTGGTAATTTCTTTGAAAACTCCTCTGTTGGTAGAACTTTCAGATTCATGATGGCCTCTGAAAGGCAATCTCAGACGGGCCAGTGTTGACACAATGTCTACGAGCCTGTAGACAGCGCTGTGTCTGTTTTCCCTTTCTTTTGTCTTGAGTTGGACTTGTTTTGCCTTCTGGGCAGACAGTTGCTCATCAACTGGAGTGGTGGTCACATACATTTTCCATTTCTGTAAATTGCTCTTGTGTTGCTTGCTCAATTCGGGCCGCAAAAATCCCTTTCCCGCCTCCTATGCGGACTTCCAGTCCCAAAAGCCTTCAATGGAAAAGGTTCTCCCATCATCTGCACCAAAAACTCGACAACAAAAACAAAAACATGCATCTTGTACTTTTTCATACTCCAACCAGGAATATTTGGTGAACCAGGCCTTTTTGAAGCTTCTTTGCTTTCCTCCTACGTTTGTCATTGGATATTCTTCCTGGTCGGGTTGAACAGGCCCTTTTCTGATGTAGCCGTCCCTGGCCAGGCGCTCTGTTGGAATGATAAAGCTAACATCGCCCTCTGAAAAGCAGGAAAAAACTTCGTTAAACAATGTTGTGGAACACAATGTTTCAATCACATATCAAACTAAAGACGAGAGTCAGAGAGTCTGTGGACTGGGGATAAATATGTCATACCTCTCTCAGTGTCACTGATACTTGCTCTAGAATCCTCCTCCCTGTCCTCTCTCCCTCTAGTCTCATTCTGAAAAGCTGAATAAAAACCAATAAAACAAATAAATTAGCCATTCCCTTATGAAGATATAAGTAAATTTACACTACTTTCTCCCAAACCAGTAACCAAGTTATGTTAGCTCTTATGAGTCAATTGTTCCTCAGCAAAAACGGCACTAATGTTACTCCAGAACTGCTGCCTAGTACTATACCTGGTCTTGCAGTGTGTGGCCCTTCCCTTTCAGGCCTTGAAGTACCTGGCCCTTCTTTCTCTGACCTTGCCACGCCTGGCCCTTCATTCTCTGACCTTGCAGTATCTGGCCCTCATCTTAAATAATCTGAGATTCTCCTCTGCATGTTTACCTGGACATACCAAAACAAGTTCAGCAGTTTGATAACCAGATCATTCCTATTCTACACTGTCAGTAAACAGGCTACCTTACGCCAAAAATAGCATTACATGAAGCATTCGGTAATAGCTAGTTTTAATTTAGCTCATGTTCAGTCAGAAGTCCGTTTCTGAAACTCAGTTTACCAACTTTTCGGTTCCCAGCAGTGAGTCAGCAGAACTAGCGTTAGCTTAGCTAGCTAGCTAACGTTCGCTAACGTTTGCTAGCTAACGTTAGTTCTGCTGACTCACTGCTGGAAACCGAAAAGTTGGTAAACTGAGTTTCAGAAACGGACTTCTGACTGAACATGAGCAGTGAGTCAGCAGAACTAGCGTTAGCTTAGCTAGCAAGCTAACGTTCGCTAACGTTAGCTAGTAGCTAGCGCCTAACTAGCGTCAGCTAGCTAACGTTAGCTAATGTTAGCTAACGCTAGTTCTGCTGACTCACTGCTGAAAAGTTGGTAAATTGAATTTCAGAAACATTATCTTGGCTAACGACGTCGAACAACAAGGTATATACTCTTCAAATAGTGGCCATAAACTTATATGTTTGAAAGAGGATTTCTCTCTCTACTCACCATTTAATGTTACACTGACTGCTCCCACATTTCCATCAAAGGTTCTCGGACAGCTCCCCTCCCAAGCACAGACTGTGATGCTGCGTTCGATTGCACTCGGAACTCGGAAAGATCCGGGTCGGAAATTCCGACTTCCGAGGTAAATGCGTTTCATTGCGCAACATCGGAAAACATGGCCGGCCATGGTTAAAATGAAGATTCTGTTGCTTTAGTGGCAGGAAGCAGGCTGATGCATCAGTTGTATTGGTCATAGTTACACAGTAATGCATGAGTGAGTTGCATATCCTTGTTTCTGTGGTGGAATGACATACTTCACATGTTGAGATACTCTCTGTTTGTGCCAGAGGGAGTTACAGATTGCACTAAGTTTACAGAATGTTTTTATGCATCACCAACACAGTATTTAATTTTTCTGTCAATGAAATCAAAAGAAAGGTGTTTGAAGCTACTGTGTTGTGAGTCTGTGTCACTATGAGTATCATGAAATATGGTCATATAAATGAATCAGAGCAGGACTCATAGAGTCATCTGAAGTTTGATGAGATTGGAGCTTTTACATCAAAGTTGATGTTTTTTTTGTGTTATGTGTGTTGTGGTGTGACATACTAAAAACACTGTGCAGTAGGTGTAGACAGTACTGATATGTCTTAATTTTGATGACAAATATAGACCATAGCTTTTAAATGTATTTTTAATGCTAATGTAAGACTGTGTTTAAAGGTATGTTGTGTTTGTATTTAGTGGCAGTATGAGTATCATTATATTGTCTTATAATTGTGTTCAGGGTAGTTGTCATAGGTATCATATTAAAGTTTGGTAGATATTGGATTATGTAGTCCAGTTGTATTGTGAGATATCTAAGTAAAACCTTTTGTAGGAGCTGTAGACCTTAATGATATGTCATGTTTGTGTACATCAATTGAGGCGGCAGTAGCTCAGTCCATAGGGACTTGGGTTGGGAACGGGAGGGTTGTCTGTTTGGTCCCTGTCTGGACCAAAATATTGAGCGTAGACAGGTAGCTGGAGTGGTGCCAGTTCACCTCTTGGGCAGTGATGAGGTGCCCCTGAGCAAGGCAGTGAACCCACAAACCGCTTGGAGCGCCTGTCATAGGCAGCTTACTCTGATATCTTTCCAATTAGTGCATGTATAGGTCCAGTTTGTGCATGTGTGTGTACGGACCTGTGTATAATTGACAAACAGAGTGAAAAATTGAATTTCTCCTCAGGGATTAATAAAGTATATGAAAAAAAAAGAAGTTAAATTATAGGCCGCATCATAGAAATTGCAGGGTTATTTGAAGATAAGTGTAAGATAAGATGTACTTTGTTTCTCATTAGTTGGAAGTTGATTAAATCTGCAGGACAAGTTCATTAATTCAAAAAGAAAGGTTTTATTTACATTTAAAAAATTTACACAAGTTGAATAAGACATAATTGCAAAAGATTCAAATGAAATAACAATGTGCTTCTGAAGTTTAGTACACAGAAGGTTTTAAGTTGAGTGGTTATTCTGTTTGGTGTCTTCTGCTGTGTCCTGTTCATCTATAACAGAGAAGAATATTAAAATAGTTATGTCAGGTAGTGTATTTCAAGTACAGACACATGTAAAGGCAGGTGTTGAAGTGACAGAAAATCGGTGCCTGGAATTGGGCCTGACGGCTCCCGACCCTGTCCTCCTTGTTTCTTCTAAAATGTCTTCTGTTGTCAATTCAGTATCTTAGGTTCGGCTGGCAGGTACTTTGAAAAACACTGGAGATAGGCAGAATCTGGTGCAATCGAGTTTATTGTGTTCACAGGCAACAACACAGACAAACTCATGAGTCAGCCTCCGGAGGACGACTGAAAATCTGCTTTCGGTGCTCTGGCTTATATGCTGGTGGAGGTCGAAGAGATCTCCACCCATTTCTGTAGTCCTTCCCATTTCGATCCGTTTTTACTGGTAGCAGACTTTGCCTTTGTTCCGGCTCAAACTGGAATCTGCCACCAGTATTTCCGGAATCGCTCTCACTCTATTTTTTAAAAACATGTGGTCTCTGGGGACTCACATGCTATAGTCCCTCGTGCTCCCATGTAATATGAACCATTACATGCACATTAAGTAATACAATCATTTGAGTGTGTGTGTGTGACCTTTCCCGTGTAATATAAACTCTTAAGTGTATTACGCAGTACAATCAAGTGAGTGTGCTATCTTCTTTTCGCACAGCACGTGGTAACTTGTATGAGTGTCACTGTAAGTTCACAACATCATGTGAGTGTAGGTTAGTGCATTATATCATTACACAGCGCGTGATAGGTTATATGAGTCAATAAGAGTTTACAACTGAGAGGTCACTAAGAGTTCACACCGTTATATTGCATATCACGTATAAATGCAGTATTAGTTTTTGTAGAAGTCTACACACTAACATGGTTATATAGCTATTTGTATCTTACCCAACTTATATGGTCTAACACCTGATGAGGGTTTTGACTTTTATACTACAATGTTCAGTTGTAGCATACTAAAAGAGATCTAACTTACCACTGGACAACACCAAAGGATGAATGGCTGTTTCGGCAGGGTCTGTTATTGCCATCATATCTTCATCAGTGATATCTTTAAAGTACAATAATATTCAATGTTTAGAAATGGTATCCATGGTTTTTTGTATCCAAACATGCCAGACATTATTAGTGATGATTTACAAATCTATTTTACTTACCATTTGGAATAGTACTTGACTGTTGTAAGGCGTCTTTCAGTTGTGCTTTTTCACTTTCTAGTTTGGCTATCACCTGCCGCAACACGATGCTTTCCCTTGTTAGTGCTTTGTTTTTGCGTGTAAGGCGCACTATCATTTTCATGGCCCTGTCCCCAGTTTCCGTGCATTGTCTTTTGTGGTCTTGGCGCGTTACAGCGTTGTCCGTGCATGAGTACTGTAATATATAGAACACACAAACATTTATAAGATAGTCATAACAATAATGACATACAAATATCGAAAATTCATGACAGCACAGCATTGAGTCAATTGTAAGTACTTACAGAGAGCACCTGGAGAGCAAGACGCAAATCCATTGCTTCAGGATCATCAAATATTTGAAATTTGGCAGGTCTTATCAGCCATTGTCTAATGGAAAACAGAAGACATTTGCAGTCATTATATATCCCAATTTAACATCAACACAAAAGCAGTATGTGGTGCATACAGTTATGTAAAGGTGCTGCACGTTTAGGATACATTTAACCATTTAATGCACACAGTTGTCTGTACAAAATAGTGTGATTTCTTTCTGTTCACTTTCGCAGAGTATGTTTGTATCATGCACTATGATATGATGAGGATGAGGATTGGTGTACTTCTATGTATATATATATATATATATATATATAACACATAAACAACAATAAAATAAAAAGAAAAAAAAACTTAAAGAAGCAACAGACAGCATTTTTGTCTATATATATATCATTATGAAAATAATGTGGGTTGCACAGGGTAGTATACACAGTAAAATCAGATTATCAGTGTTTACATAGGTTACTTAAAGAGGCAACAGATAGGATTCGTTTTTTTTTTTGTAGCTTGGCGTCACCTAGCGTCAGTAGTGTTGCTTGCACTGTCGCAAAGACCAAGTTGACCGTAAGGACCAGAGATAATCTATAAAATGTAGGCTGTAAAGCCACCAGTATACCTCTATGTATATGTAGAATGATAAGGTGTGTGGACACTATACTAAATAAATGAGTAAAGACACCGAGCAACAATTATTAGATTTATCTTAAGAAAAATCAAATAGTAATGCAAGTAATTATATCAGAATGCACAGTACCAGTACAAACAACTCACAGTAAATTATACCAAAATGTACAGTATCAGTACAAATAACAGTAGACACGTAAGGGATAATGTATATTGAGCCGGTGACTGTTGAAAAATAACTCCCGTTAGGGGAATGGAACCCCGACGCACAGCTGAGTTATTTTTCAACAGTCACCGGCTCACTATACATTATCCCGCTTAGTACATGGCTTACTACTAAAACATTCAAATGTAACAGCTGGCATCAATTGTATTAAACTGCTGGCATAGTGTATTGAGAGAGGAGAGGAGTTCACCAGACGAATGGGAGCGGAGCGGAGGAGAAGATTTTACTCCAGTTCTCTCGGTCAGAGAGGCTGGGTGCCCAGTAGCTGCGGCGGCGGGGGGTGGGGGTAATCACTGTCTGAAGGCTGCTGTAGAATGGCAACGAGGATGTCAGCCGACCAACACTTGTTACACGGTCCTGGCGCAGTTTGCAATGTTGGCCAGCTAGGATGAACTAGCAGCCAGTACAGTACAGTCCACTCTCCGCAAGCTAACATTTAGCCGTGTTACTTACTGATCCATTAGAAAGAAAGCTAGGTGGACACTGGTGAAAAAAGCCCACCCTGGATCCAGAGGTGTTAGC
>NC_065510.1:46885983-46891163 GCF_006386435.1 Epinephelus moara
ACAAGTGTTGTGTGCTCTTGGTGATTGATTTTTACAATAGTTCACACAAAGACTGTATGATCCTTACACATGAGTGCAATGCAATATTTAGACTATTTTGTCTTCGATAACAAAATGGAGTGTTTGATACTGTGCTTCGCAGTGACATGAAAACAATGATTTTATTTCACCATGTAAAGCATGTTCTTGAGAAATGGTAGTAAAGATGTGTTGTAGGATTCAGGTTGGATATGGTATGAGCAGCAATGTGAAAGTCATGTTTGAAATGGACAAACATTCAATGTGGTTTGACCCAATCATAGTGAATGGTATTTTCTAACTTCAAGTTCATGATCTAGCAGATAGTTTGTGTTAACTGTGAAAGACATGGTTAAGTTTTTGTAATAAAGTTACATTATGTACTTCAACTACCATGTATACTAGCCATCAGTATCCATCTTTACACTTAACAATGCCTGGATATTTTGTCTAGTGTTAAATGATGTGATATGGATACATATTTAAAGTTGTAGTAAAACTGTCATTATGATACATGTGTTATCCAAACAATGTAATTTTAGACAATCATCCCAATATGATTAATCATTAATTAACAATGTTTTAAATAAAAGAACAGTATCTATGGGGATGTATTGTTTTTGATAATGTTTCACAGTTGGTGTGTAGTTGGTCATTAACTAATGTTATTATAGTTGTTTTCATTTTTGTGGGTGGTTTGTTGTCTGAGCAGCTAACCATTGTGTACATTTTTGAGAGTGATAAAGTATATCTATTGTGGGTAAAGTAGATTTTCGTGTGACATGTTAGAAGAGGTATGTAGTGCAGAAATTGAAGGATTATTTTATTTCTAATTTGTAGTAAATGTTCACAGATATGCTGTAATAAGTAATTTGGATTATGAGTGGAGTAGAATCTGTTGATTGATTTAAACTGTAAAAACAATTTATCCAAGCAAGCAAAGAGTGCATGTGTAGTGTGGATTGCTTACACAGTTGTATAACTTTAGATACCATGAATTCTAATTACATAAAAGTTATATGTGTAGTAGACAAAAGTTATGGGTCAAATTGATTTGACTGAATACTTTGGGGCAGACGTAGGATATGCTAGTATATACTAAAATGATCCCATAGACCACTTGCACAGTGTCGAAAGTCTAGCTAAATATTATTTGTCCCTACATTTATTGAGTATTTGTCTTATACAACTGCTGTTTATCTTTACATGGTTGAGAATACTACATAAGCACAGAAAAACATTTGTGCATTAATTGCAGGATTACATACAGTGACATTACAAGCATGCCACTGAAGGGTCTTGAATTACCACCAATTCATCCATTGACAGGACACAATAGTGTATGGCTAGTCTATTTGGCTGTCTTTACATTCTAAAAAGAACCTCCACAGCACTTACATTCCAACAGGCAAAATCATTCACTCTGGAATCACAGTTGTTTAGTACCCATCCTACACAGTCTGTGAGTGAGTTTACATATGTGAGCATACAAAGGAAGCTGTGAAAACCAGGTGTTGTTGTATTCTTAGGATGAGAGGTTTAAAGACCATGCCTTTCAGTGCAAGACACAATACTGTCTAGCTAACCTAATGTACTGTATTTCCATACTAAAAGGAATGGCCAGATCATTTTACCCCCACAGTCAACAACATTCACAGCTGGCCCCACAACCATACAGTCATCTCACAAAACCTGTGTCTGGGTTTGGATATTTGAGCATACATTCAAAGGTTGAAAAACAGTTGTGTATGAATTGTAATTGATTACATACAGCCACAGTGTCAGTAACTGCTTCTGAAAGGGCTTGAAGTATGAAAACAGAAGATTGATTTATCAGAATTATTGATATTTTGTATAAATAGAAGAAACACTTTAGAATATGTATGTGATTAAATACACCATTTTCTAGTAGCAAGAAGTTTATATTTAACCATTTGTGAAATTGGAGAAGTGCATTGTCCCCATATAATGTTAATGTTTAACATTGTGTCTAATACATAACAAGCTAGTAATCTATATTGATGCATTCATTCAACAACAATTGATTGTGTGTCTGTTCTTGACATTCTAGTAATCACTAAAAAATACTTCAGGGATTTTACTTATGTCAATGTTGTTATATCAGGGAGTGGTGCATGCAGGAAAACTTGCACATTGTATGAGTTCAAGGTTTGGTGGTTATATCTATGTACACACCAACCAATGGCATTGTAAGGTTAAACAATATGACGTACAGATTGCATAGATATGGTCTTTAAATACCATAATACAATAATTGTAGGTTTTTGTGAAAAACTTATGTGATGTTGGAATTTAGTGGTGCATCCTTACAAGGTTAAACACAAACACATTTTTGCCACAGGAGACTGTGGGTTTAGTAGTGTTGGCTTAAAGTGGGGATACTGCACACATTTGTGTCCTCTGATGGTAATCTGATGGCTGGATTCTTTACAATAAGGTTGATTTCATCTCATGTTGATTACTTTCACAGTGAGAGGGCTTTCAATGCAGTGAATGTGCAGTTATTTTTGACATAGATTTGATCTGTGATTGTTTGGAACAATTCTCAAAGCACATAAAGATAATATTAAACATTTATTCCTAAAACAAAGTAATCATACACACAGGTATGGGAAAATGATTTACATTAGGAATATTAACCTTTTTTAATATTGAAAATGTCCAAAATCAATTGTTGTTTGATTACACACTCCTTTCCTACCAAGTCACACAGCCCTAAGGAAAGTTGACAATCTTACAAAAGATGTCATATACATGACAGGCCTCTGTGCAGCTCAGATTACTCTCATGTATCATGCAAGTGCCATATAAAGATTAGCTTCACCTGTTAAAAATGTTCACATGATTTGGCTAACAAATTATATGCATATTAACACCATGTTGGACCACTCTAGGTAGTAGCTATATATATATTATGTTGACATAATCCTATACAGTGTTTTGATAGTTTTCTATGGCAGGGTACTTTGTTCTTAGTACAACAATAATGGTCTTTTGAGACAGAAAGGAGAGACATTTTTCATTGTAAAAGTTCTAGAAATTCATGTTCATTGAAACAAAGTGAGGTGACAAGTATGTTAACAAGTTGTAACGAAATTCATACCATAATGACATCTACAACACTATTATACTATCCAAAAGAACACTAAACAGATATAATGCTTGATATTTTGGAATATAGTGTTTGAATCATTTTATTTGATCAAATCAAATTGTGGGTAGCATGAGTAGCAACAACAACAACAAATAAATAGTAGATGACACAAACGTGTGGTCATGTTCTTCTCAAATAAGTGAATAAAAAACTACATAATGTAACAAATTATTTATTTTGGTTTAAGGATCAGGCACTGAATAGTGTTCAGATAGATAGCAGGATGCTGTGTTTGCGAAGTGCATGATTTTTTAAATCCCCCTCTATCAAATGTAGTGTACAAGATATAGATGCATCACCATACAGTGGGTTGTTTTATTATCGTTAAAGTAATAACTATCAAACTTGTATGCTGTCATTTCGTCTTTCAGCTATCAGTATTGTTATCTCCATGTCAAGTAAATACATATTCACCGCGTTACGTTGATATATCCGAGAAGTCCCTGAGTCTCCTTTCAAAATAAAAGCTTTCTGGTGTGTGAATGTGTTTACCATGCTGTTTGGGGCTGTGTATTTTTGTGTCCCTGAAAGTTTTACGGAGGTTTGAACGTTGGTGACCCCATGGCTGGCTACGAGCATAATTATTTGTTGTAAAAACATATGTAAACGGAAGAAGAGGCTTATTTTGGCAAGTTCCGGTCCTTGGATGTGTATGTGGTGTGTGTTAGTACGCATGTCCTGCAGGTTTCATGCAGCTTCGGTCACTTCCCCTCCCTTACGGCACTTTTGATTGGTTTAACAGAATGTTTTTTTCAGGTGAAGGTATAAATACTAACGTTATGTTACAGCATACACAACCGATTGAGAGAGGAGTCAGAGTGATCGGTTTTCATTCCATTCCAGCTATTTTCAGCGATTTCCTGCTTTTTCCTTGAGCCTTTGTTTAAACGTCGTTTTTCCCTTTGAGAAGCTGCGTGGACACACGGTAAGTGATTTTTATTTCACACAGTTGAACTGGTTCATGTTATGTTTATACAGCTTGTTCGTTAGCCCTCTATCTGCATGCAACCACATGTTACCACACATATATTTTTATTATAGCGGACGAATAGTTTCACTGCAAAACGGTTTGAAACACGTAAGTTGAAATGTCAATTACGGCAGCAATTTTAAGGGTAACGTTGTTTTAACCATACCCTCGATCTAGTTCTGACGTATGGAATTGAAATTGATAACCTAAAAGTCTTTCCACAGAATCCCTCGCTATCGGATCATTATCTGATTACTTTTGATTTCTTTTTATTCGATTACACGCCACTCAGCAACAGTTACTATACTAGATGTTTATCAGATAGTGCTGTCGCAAAATTTAAGGAAAAGATTACTCCGTCATTAAATTCAATACCAAGTCCCTCAGTAACAGAGGTTTCCTGTACCGACTTTGATCATTTTGTCGATAGCGCCGTAGGCTGGCTGCGAACAACACTCTACTCTGTAGCTCCTCTTAAAAAGAAGTTAAAAAAGCAAAGAAAGTTCGCTCCTTGGTATAACTCTCCGTAAGTTAAAACAAATATCGTGAAAATTTGAAAGGAATTGGCGATTAACCAAACTGGAAGAATCTCGTTTAATCTGGACAGACAGTCTCAAAACTTATAAGAGGGGCCTCCGCAATGCCAGAGCAAACTATTACTCAGCATTAATAAAAGACATTAAGAACAACCCCAGGTTTCTTTTCAGCACTGTAGCCAGGCTGACTGAGAGTCAAAGCTCTATTGAGCCTTGTATTCCCTTAGCCCTTAGCAGTAATGATTTTATGAGGTTTTTTAATGACAAAATTCTATTAGAGGCAAAATTCATGACCTCCTGTCCTCAGATAGTACATATCTAACCTCAAACACAGCTGTAAAACCTAATATATATTTAGATTGCTTCTCCCAATTTCTCTTCAAGAATTGACCGCAGTGATTTCTTCATCTAAATCATCAACGTGTCTCTTAGACCCCATCCCAACTAGGCTACTTAAGGAGGTCTTTCCTTTAGTTAACCA
>NC_065510.1:46892642-46910737 GCF_006386435.1 Epinephelus moara
CCCCGTAAAGGTTTTTTTTTTGGGGAGTTTTTCCTTATCCGCTGCGAGGGTCATAAGGACAGAGGGATGTCGTATGCTGTAAAGCCCTGTGAGGCAAATTGTGATTTGTGATATTGGGCTTTATAAATAAAATTGAATTGAATTGAACGTTACACAAGGTGATTTTGCAACAAAGGGACTTTATATTTTAGTACGGTACAAAAGATCTTTATAGGGCCAACGTTACAATGACATAAGTTTATTAGTTGGAAGCTAATATGATTCACCACATCAGGGCTGTAGACTACATAGGAGTCTTGGTGTGTTATTGGGAGCCAGAATTGAAGGAGTCATGGCTCAAAACCTGTCGCCACTGCCCGTCAACAAAAACAAAGACAACTATGGTTAAATGTGATAACACCACAGAACTGGGCGTAGGCCATCATCAAAAATGCTCACATGTGCAGCGCACACTTAATATCAGCTTAGGGAAAAAAGTATTCATGTTGTATGGATGTTTAAGGTAAGTTATCATGTCTACCTCATTAGAAACTGGGCAGGTATTAAGAAGAATATTGTATTTCTCTGACACGCTAACTATTTAGCGCTTTAGCTAATGTTAGCTTCCATAGCAAAACAAACAAGCGTCGTCCTCGTTTGAAGATTGGCTTTCTGTAACAATCATCCATCTTTGTTTTTTTTTGTTTTTTTTTATTCAGAGGACAGTGCACATTAATGAACATTGCTGTAAATGTGCAGGTGTTAGCCAAAGGCTAATTTTCAACTGTAGTCCTCCGGCATGATGTTAAAAAGACCTCAGGCCATTAAAAAACACAAAAACAGGAACACAGAAGTCAAAATATTTAAACCAACAAATTGCAAACAAAAACAGGGACTTATAAGTCATAATATGTAAAACAAATAATAAACAGATAGACAATAATTCACAACAAGAAACCAATACGTCCGGTGCAATATGATACAGTGCAAAATAGTTGATCGAGAGGCTATGGATAGTGAATAGACGAAACAATGCAAGTCCATGAGTCACTGGCATAGTGTATATGATATATGAAGTTATAAAGTGCTGCAGTGCCCATAAAAGTCGTCACAGTGAAAGTCTAAATTTAATTAAATTAGAATAAGTTAAATTGGGAGAGTTGAAACTGTCAGGGGTGGATAAATGGGATGGAGGTGCAGCAATGCAAGGACCAAAACAGGATTTCTTGTTGTAGTTGTGCTAAGATGGATTGAGAAACACAACAAAACCAATACATACAGTGCAAAATAATACAGATGATCATGACATAATGTATCATATGAATATAATTAGTAAGGTAATAAAGTGCTGCAGTGCTCATATAAGAGCTGCAGTGCTCACGGCAGTTTTCACTGTAAAGGTTAAGTCTAAGTTGAATTTGAATGGGATGGGAATGGGAGAAATGAGCTGTCAGAAGGTGGATAGATGGAATGAAGGTGCAACAATGCAGAGACCAGAACAGGATTTCTTGTTGGAGTGTGCTAAGATGGATTGAGAAGAGGTGGTACATTTGTAAAGTGCTGTCGTGTTATCATGAGGTGCAGATTTACCCATGTCACTGCACATGTCCAGGGGGGGGGTCATGTGCAGTGACATGGGGGGCTATATACAGTCACTTAACAGTGATTGCAGGTCTGATTTGCCTTGAGCCAGTCTTTCAAATGCCTTTTAAAAATTAGAAATGTAGAGTAGTCTCTCATGGAGGTTGGCAGGCTGTTACAGATTACTGAGTGAGAGAGCATGCTGGTCGGCCAGTCTGGTCCCATTGCTCAGTGTTTATTTATTCAAGTAATACTGGCGGTCCCGGAGAGTGAGTGATCTAACATGGTGCGTTTGTACATTCAGTCTGACGCTCTACACGCTCTGAGGGCCCTGTTGGTGAAAGACACAGAGGGCCGAATTCACAAAGAATGCTGATAGCACCTTGAATTGCACTTCCCTTGCAAAAGAATGCTGATAGCACCTTGAATTGCACTTCCCTTGCACCCGCAGTTTGCTCCGTCTTAACGTCTTATTCACAAAGGATATTGCGCTAATGATATACCAGCGCAAACACGGCCACAAAGTTTGGCAGCTGAGTGCAGTTTGCCCCTGATTTCCCCCTGATTGCAATAAGCCACACATGGCAAAGTATAAATGCTGGCTTTGCGCCAAGAACACCGTGGCAGTACTGAACACTGTATCCCCTCATGTAGGGATGTCTGCTGGTGAGTCAGTCTAACAGTGTCGGATGGGTTGAGGCTGTGGATTTGACCAAGTTTGATCACTTTATCACTATTCCCTCTCACTTGTAGCTGTTTTTTCGTTATCTTTTGAATTTAATATGAATTATGGAACCGTTTTTGTTCACGTTTGTTTCCCCCGTTTCGTAAAATAAATTATTGAAAGTTGCTTTTGAAGTGCGTGACAGAAGTGCGTTTTGAGAACGACCGCAGACTGTCACCTGTTCAACGCATCAATATCTTCGGATGCCATTAAAGTAATAATGATTATAATAATAATGTCAAAATATTATTTACAGACTGATTTAACAGACGATCACTGCTGCCACGATCACTGGAAAGTCTGGGCGAGAGGCTTCCACAGAGGAGCGCCCAGTTTGCACCAGCTTTCTAAAGACGTCATTTACTTCACTCAAACTGCGTGTGGCTATAAGCGCTGGTGTTAGTGAATTAGACGTTGTTTATCAATGAGGCTCATTTGCATAGAAAGGTAAAAAAAAGAAAGTTAATATATGCATATTACCTTATTTCAATACGTGCAAATAACACCGGAGCACCGAGACACAATCTGCTTGGCAGTGCAGTTTGTGGAGCATTTCACCCTCTGTGCGTGCTTTGTGAATTAGACCGTATCTGTTTGCTCCATTTTTACCGGTTTAGCGGCCGCAAAAGCCACGCAATCCTTTTGTGAATTCGGCCCAGAGTTTCATGTTTTTATATGCAATAACTATCAGCTGGGTTAATCACACAGTCACTCCGGTCGGTGCTATTCTGCTCCGTCTCCACAGACATGGTGCGGTGTTGTGGATGACCTAATGCTACATTTAGAATTAGTGGTCTGATTTTACGTACATTACAGTTTGTTCCACAGTGTGCTCCGGTACTTGAATGAGTATATTGAATACACCAATTGATTATGACTGCAATTGTCTCACACAAGCCAAAAGAACTCGCTAGCTAGCACTAGCTAATGTCTGTTAAGAGTTGTTTTGCATTTAGCTAAATCCTGCCCACAAAAAACGTCATACTCCATACTGGTTACCAATAGTGACAAGGTCTATATGTTTTTATCAGTCATAACATTGTCCTTTCAGTATATTTTACATATATGTGCTGTTGTGTTAGATGAGTATATTGTTTAAACAGGTCTGTTAAATGGATGACTGTACATGTTAATCATGTTGTTGAGAGGAAGATTAGATGTTGTGCATATCATGTCTGTCTCTGATTTGGAGCCTAATTTTGGTAGATTTAAATGTTTAATGCAGAGATGTCGTCAGGGATGGGCAGTATTTCTATTACTTCTATGTAAAATATGTATTTGATATACACATGCGTAGTTTTGTATTTTATTTTGGTACATTTATTTGAGGGGTATTTTGTTTTTTATCAAAATACGTTTTGCTGTATTTTTGCTTGTCTCTGGATTTAGTGTCACCCATTTTACCATGTTCAATATTTAACAAAAAATTTACAGCGCTGGATGTCTTTATCCAGGATGTATAGAGAGAAATTATGTTGATTTAAAGCTTGTCTTATTTTATTATATTTTCTTGAAAGCATTTAATTAAGATTGTCTATGTCACACTTGTGAGCACATTTAGAAATGCATTTTTTTTTAATCTACAGATAGCCTTCTGACTTGTTTGTGTGATCGCAACCTTCTGAGTTACACATCTGAGATTGACCTGCAATCATCTAAACAACATCTGTGATCTACATTTTATACACACCACACACAGACTCATTTATTCAATTGTGAACACACATAACCAAGTGATCCACACATTTCTGATTTAACACATACACACGCATACACATATAGACACACGTACACACATACATACAAACACACACACACACACACACACACACACACACACACTTGATTATTTTAGTAGGTGTCTGTCTACTGATTTCCAAGGTAAGTTTTGAGTGATATTACCACACAGTTGAGTGATTTGCATGTTTTCTTTGTAAATGTTGAAGTAATTTGTTTGTTTGTGTAATTTTTAGATGCCCCGTGCAAAGTCCCACCGGCGTGCTCAAGACTTGAAGAGGAGGATGGCGATGGCGCAGACTTGGACTCCCCTGCCTCCTGAGTTTCGTGCTCGTATGTATCAAATAACTTTTTTTACAGGTTTCAATGGTACCAATATATGTAATTTATAGATGTGTAAATCTTGTGCTGACATTTTTGAATTTTGATTTGTCTGAACAGGGCGCGATACTGGTTACCGCCATCGTGTGCGGAGATGGCCAACTTCGGAGCTTACCCAGCGCAGCTTCAAGTTGGTCACTCCAGCTCAGCATCCAGAGAAGCAGGTATGATTTCTGTCTCAATAATGAAGACAGTGATGATTGCTTGGTGTTATGCTTGGTGTTTGTGTTCTAAAGCTATGTCTCTGTTATTACAGACTGTGTTTGTCATTGGAGACTCCCACCTGCGCTCCATGGTGGACAGGTTTGTGGCCACCCCAGAGGGCTGTCTGTCTTTTGGTTTTCTGTCTGTTCCAGGTGCGGACGCCAGTGAGCTGAGGACAGAGGTGCTGCATGCTGCTGTCCCATGCACCCCAGATGTTGTGTGTGTGCTCGCCCAAAGCAACAACCTCACTGCCAGCAGGACCATCAGTGAGACGGCGTTGGACTTTGCTGTGCTCCTGACTACTGTATGCAGTTGCTGTTTTTATGTATTTATTCATTTTTTTTGTTTTTGTTATTGCACTCATTGTTATCAGTATTTATTTGGTAGTTGTGAGCAGACTGTTCTGTTATGTACTTGTTCAAGTGAATTCATTAAGAAATTGTTGTTTCTAGGTCTTTGTGTTGGACTTCCCTCCCCGTCTGACCATGGACCTTGGCTTCCAAGAGCAGTTGCATCATGAATACCACCGTGTCGCAGCACGCATGGGTACGTTACAGTTGTGGTCATCAGCACAGTTATAATTGATGTAATGTGTAATGCAACATAATTTATACAAGTGTAAATATTACAAGGATTGATGATGTTTCTGTCATGTGTGTCAGGTCTCACCTATGTGTCTGTGGCGGCGCACTTCCCAGTCCGTCACTTGGAGCTGTGGTGCCATGACGGCGTAAGTACAGCATACTTTGTTGGTGTGACATACGCATGCAGGAGTTTCATGTCTTTGGGGTGACATGTTGGTTGTGTTAAACTGTCTTTTAGGTGCACCTCAGCGACTCCGATGGCATGCCCATCCTGGTGCAGCTGCTGTGGAACGTGGCATTCCTCCTGCTGGCACCCCCTCCACCCGCACCCCCGGTGTCTCCCAGGAGATCGCTGGGTGGCCGGGTGTCCCCCACTTTGGTTGTGACAGGGCACGTTCCTGTGATGCGTCAGAGAGACCCCTGCGAATGGACAGTGGTTGGACGGCAGGGCAAGGTAATGTGTTGCTTCAAGACAAATTGTGGTTTACAGTTGTGCAATCTTTGTTGTCCAAAAAAAGAAATCTAACCAAATTTGTTGTTTTTTTTGGTAAGACTGGCACGTCTTTGGTGGGACAGTCTGTCATCCCGTCCAACCCTGTGGTTTCCCCTCCTTCCGGCTCTGGCTTCTCTGCTGATTCACCAGCCAGCCAGGTAAGCTGTTCACACATTGCATCAATAATGTGTATGTCAAAACAGGAAGACAGTTTATATAGAGGTTTGTTCTCCTTCCTACAGACTTTCCGTGTGAAGCACCAGCCGAGAGGTGTTGTCACAACGTGCAGAGGACGAAAGGGGCAGGTTGGTGTTTTGTTTTTTATGTGGTTTTTCTTTATTTCTAAAACATATGCTGCAAGAAAATGAGTTTTGCATTTTAATGTTTTTTGTTTCATATTCTGTCTTAATAGGTTCCGGCAACACCTGTGCCTGCCCGTGTGACAGAGTCTACCTCCAAGTCCAGCCCAGCAGTCCAGGAGGTGCGTTTTATATGAAATATAATGCAATTTTGATGATTTTAGGAAGCACTAACATGGCGTCCTTCGTTGAATTACATAGTAAACCCTTATACTTTGTTTTTGTGATAGGTGCAGGTCACAGCCCAGTCATGTGTGGAGGTGGGGGAAGAGGTTGCTGCAGCGTGCCTTGATGTGCAAATGAGGTCCGCCGTCCAGGAGGGAACCTGGATGCCACAGAGGATCAACACAGATAAGGATGTTTTGTTCCTTTTGTTAATGTTCCTGATGTTAGTGCAGTTGTGACAGAGTCAGACAGTCATGTTGTGGCAGCAGAGGGTAGCAGAGGGTTTACGCTAGGGTAGGTTGTGAGGGGAACATTTCACCAAGGAGATGTGCGGTTTGTGTATGGACGTCAGCAGTGTATGGCTATAGCTTTGGCCAGCTTAGCCAAACACACATTGTTAAGTGTGTTTTCATGGGAAAGGTGTGTTGTGGATCGTGTGTTGGTTGTTGGTGATGAGATGAATACTGCTTTGTGCAACCTGAAATCTTTTACTGAAAAGACAAAACTGCTGTCTGTTGGAAATTTGCCGCAGCAGCTCTTCATAAACGAGCAGTTGTTTAGCTTTGAGTATGGTAACACAGTGTTGGGTGAAATAGGCGTGTCGAGGGTGAACACATTAACAACGGTGTGTTATTCAGTCTGAGAAATGGACTGGAGACAATCTTCAGTCAGTATAGTCAATGTATTATGACATTGTGTGGGAGTAGTTCTGCCATCATTTGTGAAGATGGACAGTTTGCTGTGGTGGACAGTCACTCACGTAGTGACATTGGCTTGTTGCATACCAATGGCAAAAGTGTGGTCTTGCAGTTTGCTTGTCTGGAGGATCTTTATCAATACATCTGTTGTTTGGCAGACAGTCTCAGTTCTAGGCAGAAAATCTTTGAGCTGTGTGGTGTTCGTGTCAGTGGTGGTGCAAGCCCACTGCTGTTTGGTGTGTCTGTGGAGAGCTGTATCACTGAAGTGAGTACTGCTCTAGTGGCAGAGTGTAATTATGTTTCTGAGGCCAGGGTAAAACACATTTCTTCAGAAAATTGTGTGTCTGAGTGTGGTGTTGGTGGAGCTGGAAGTCCAGCACTGTCTTGCATTTCTGTTGACAATTCAGCCAGTCAGCTGAGCAGTGGTTCATCAGGTGAGTCCTCAATTAATGTTTGTAGAAAGCGTAAAATTTCTTCTCCCACTAGTGTGTGGAGAAGTTTAAGGCATTTGATGTTACTGAGGTTAATGCAGATGTAGAATTTGTTAGTGCTGTGGCTAATGAGGAGCTACTCTTCCATCCTCTAAGTGTAAATGTCTGTACAATGTTGTGTAGTAAATTAAATATAGTCTGCGAAAAGGTCAGTGGTTCAGTGTCAACAGAGGTGGGGTTGTTAAATGAGAGAATTGTGGCTGATGGTAACTGCTTCTTCAGAGCCATCTCTCAGGCTTTGAATGGCTCACAGAAGCACCATCACAAGATTAGGCTAGCTGTATGTAAGGAGTTAGAAAGGAATGCAGATAAGTATGAGAGTCTTCTGAGAAGTGAATATTCATCTGTCTCAGAGTATCTTAAGAAGTCCAACATGAGATAAGTGAAGAGTTGGGCTAAAGAGATAGAAATCCAGGTCACAGCTGATTGGTTAGGAGTTAGTGTGTGTACTTTTTATGGTAAACGTTGGTTGCAGTACAAATGTAACACTAAGTATTTGTCAGCAGAGTGTATTTATTTACAGAATGTCATGGGACAACATTTTGAGAACACTGTTTGTGTTCATAAGCCTGGAATGCAAATTTGTTATAGGTATTATAAAGTGAGTGAAGCGTTACGTTATAGCTTACGATGTACAGCAGCGGATGTTTTGGGTAGTGAAAAGTTAACAGTTGGTTGTAATAAATATGTGGAATCTAATGAAGTTGTACGTGGTACATCTATGAAGTCAAAGTATTTGAGGCCGAGACAACAGACACAGGAAAAAAATAATAGTTTGCTTAGGGAGACACGTAAAGTTAAGTCTATGAAGATGTATCAGGAAAATGCTTCATATAGACAGAGTGTTAAAGCTAGGAAAGTTAATAAATATAAAGGGAACATAGAGCACAGACAGAGAATTAAAGACATGAGTAAAGCTATGAGTATGGCAAAGTATACAGAAAACACTGTGCACAGGGAGAAAGTTAAAGCGATATGTATCGGTAAATATAGAGACAACAATGAACATAGCCACAGGGTTAAAGAGCTGAATGTTAGGAAATATAGAGTCAACACTGAGCATAGGCAGAGGGTTAAACAGCTGAGTGTTCAAAAATATAAAGACAATACTGAGCATAGGCACAGGGTTAAACAGATGAGTGTTAGGAAGTATAGAGACAACGTTGAACATAGAACTAGTGTTATGGATAGTGTCAGGTTGAGTAGAAAGCAGAGGATGGATAAGTCTGTAGACTTTGGTTTTGTTATGGAGCATTAGTGACAAGTATTTGCATAGATGTAATGATCAGTGTGTTATGCCTTGTCAGTTGGTGTTGTGTAGAGGTCAGCTGTGGATTTGTCATACGTGTCATTGTAAAATTAGTGCAGGTCAGATGCCAGCTGAATGTTGGACCAATAACTTGGAACTTGATCCCATTCCACCAGAACTAGGATGTTTGAATAGTATAGAGCAGCATTTGATAGCTTTGCATATTCCTTTTATGAAAATGTTGGCATTACCTAAAGGGGGGCAAAATGGAGTACATGGTCCAGTGACATGTGTTCCCGCCAACATTACACAAACTACTCATGTGTTGCCCCGTTCCAGTACGGAAGGGTCTTTGGTGCAGGTGAAGTTAAAGCTTAAGTTGACATATAAGGGACATCATGAGTATCAGTTTGTGGATACATTGCATGTAAGACAAGCACTAGAGTATTTAAAGAAGACCAGTGGTCATTATACAGAGATAGAGTTTAATGAGGAGTGGATAAATGAGTTTTTGAGGCAGGAAGAACAGGAGAGGGAAGAGGCTGAATCAGGTAGTAAGGATGAACCTAATAGAAAATCAGCTGGTGAGGTTGAATTTGATAGACCAAGTGAGGTTGCTGGCCAGGTTGTAGAAAAGGCTGAGGTTGATGATGTAGCTGAATCAGATGACATAGCACAAGATGAAATGTTACATGACAGACAGCAGCACTGCATGTTTCAGGACACTTGTCTTATGCCTGTTGATATTGGTCAGGAAGCACTAGATCAGTATTTTGATGATATCGTGAATATAGCACCTGCAGAGGGAAATAGTCCAGTAAGGATGCTTTCTGACCACAGTAATGAAGCAAAGTGTTTTCCTCTGTTGTTCCCTCTGGGTGACAAGACGTTTCATTAAAGTCGACCTCATCAGTTGAGCCTGTCGCGTTATTTTAACAACAGGATTATGCACTGCGATGGTCATTTTGCACGTAATGTAGAGTGCATATTTTTTGCTCAGTACATGTCAGAAATAGAACAGGTGATGTCAAGTGTTTCTGTAGCGTTGCGTAAAGGTAAGGGAGGACAGAGGAGTCAAAAAATTAGTCTGAATATGTTGACAGACGAGGAATCTCTAAAAGAGTTGTTGCAATTTGATAATGGGTTTAGATTTTTAAAGCCCGTTTGTGGGTCTTCTGCATTCTGGCAGTCAGTGCAGAAGGACGTCTTGGCGTGTGTGTGTCAGTTAGGGATTCCAACGTGGTTTTGCTCGTTTTTGTCTGCAGATCTGCGCTGGCAGAATCTCCTGACCAGTATCCTGAAGCAGGAAGGCAGAACACAGACAATAGAGGATTTGGAGTGGGCAGAGAGGTGTGAGTTGTTGTGTGGTAACCCAGTTACAGCAGCAAGGATGTTTGATTACAGATGGCACTGTTTTCTGAAAGAGGTTCTCATGTCTCCTTCTCAACCAATTGGCAAAATCATAGATTACTTTTATAGGGTCGAATTTTAGTAGCGCGGTTCTCCTCATGTTCACTATCTGTTTTGGATTGAGGGTGCTCCCCACATTGATAAGAATACAGATGAGGAGGTTGTAGAGTTTATGTATGTATCGTGTGAGTTACCCTCAGATGATGATGCATTATTGGACACTGTGTCATCAGTGCAAACACATTCTAAACGACATTCAAAGTCATGCAGAAAAAAACAAGACAGTATGTTGTTTTAATTTCCCAAAACCTGTTTCTCAACGTACATTTATCTGTAAAACAGAAGAAAAAAATATGCACATGTGATAAGGAAGAGGTAGAGGAGACAGGGAAGGATCCTCAATCAAAAGACAAACCAGTCTGTAGGTGTTCTGACCGCAGAAATAAAACGAGAAATGAGACGGTGCATGGAATCTGTTAAGGAAGCAGTGGAAAGTGAGTTGTATGGTAGTGTAGAAGAGTTATTTAGGGGTGTGGGCATTAATCAGGAGATCTTTGAAAAGGCCTATAGGAGTACTGAAAACAGGACCAAGGTAGTTTATAAGAGAGAAATAAATGAAGTTTGGGTAAATCAGTATAGCAAGCAGTTGCTGAAGTGTTGGAGTGCTAATATTGACGTGAGCTTTGTCACTGATGCATATGCAGTTGTTGTGTATATAATATAATATATTACAAAAGCAGAGAGAGAAACTGGCCTGTTATTGAGTAATGCCCAAAAAG
This sequence comes from Epinephelus moara, assembly GCF_006386435.1. Classification (NCBI taxonomy): domain Eukaryota; kingdom Metazoa; phylum Chordata; class Actinopteri; order Perciformes; family Serranidae; genus Epinephelus; species Epinephelus moara. Next base: position 46,903,477 of record NC_065510.1, read on the forward strand.
AAGGGCAAAAACAAGGAAATGTCTCTGCTAAAGACGCGTTGAAAAAGTTAGGCAGTGTGTATTTGCATAATAGGGATGTTAGTGCTCAGGAGGCAGTGTATAGGTTGACAAACTTGCATTTGAAGGAGTGCTCTAGGAAGGTTGTGTTTTTGCCGACAGGGAGTAATATAGTGAAGATGAGTTTACCCCTCAGTGTTTTGAAGCAAAGAGCGTCTTCACATGATCTCAGTACAGAAGATATGTGGATGACAAGCTTACTGGATAGATATAGGAACAGGCCCAACAGTGATTTGTTTGAAAATATGTGTATGGCAACCTTTGCATCTGAGTATCGTGTTCTTGGCAAACACGAAAATTCTGCAAACATGATTAGATTGAAAAACGAATTGGGCTTCATTTTGAGGAGAACACGTACTCTGGTTGCTGTTGTGCATGCGTGTTAGTGTGGAAAAACATCCCGAGGCGCATTTTCAGAGTTTGCTGCAGTTGTTCCTTCCTTATAGAACTGACTCAGACCTCAAACCTGAAGGCTTTGGCCTCTAGTTTCGCAGACCGGGCGAGGCGGGGGCGCAGCGCACCTGCGCTTCGCCAACTGGGTGTGGCCAGGCAGATTTTGCAAGTTTGGCACACCGTGCGCCTGGTGCAGCTACTCCTCTTTCCCACCTCCGTCCCTCCTACCTGCGCAAGTCGGAAAGAGGGAGGAGAGAAGGCATGGAGTGGGTTTTACACACATCACACCAATCAAATGAGCCCCACTCCTCGCCCTTATATGCGCCACGCGAAGGCGTAATGAGAGTTTACTCAATTCGCCATGGCAGAAGAGAGCAGCAGCGTCACACGGCCAAACTTCTCCCACACTGAAAAAAAAAAATGTAAAAAAACGGTAAATGACTGGCAGCTACGGCTGCCAAACAAAAACCATCAAATAAAAGTAAAATATTGTAATTCAAATAAAGTGCAAAAACATTAAATTTACAGAAATATTCAAATAAAGTGCAAAAACATTAAATTTACAGAAATTGTCATTAAAGGTTCTGCAGAAAAATACTGTTATTTTACAGATTTTTCCTTAATTACAATCAAACACCTTTGGTAGAGCTGCGAGCTGCGAGCAAATGTGTCAAGCAGTGTGTTCAGTGCAGCGGCCCAGGCCAACGCCCACTCGCAAAGAGCACAGCTGCAGTGGTGTTTTTTTTCTCTCCACAATCGAATATCAATTTTCACATTCGAAGGTCCATTTTTTTTTTCTCAAATTAGAATTTAAATTCGAATTTAGAATATTCGTTGACAGCCCTAGTTCACACCCACAGGTCAGACATGTGAACATAGCTCCCATCTAAGGATTTCAACTAAAAACATGATTTAAATTATAACTTTTCAAGTCAACTTTGGGGCTTTGGGAGACTTGGGTTACACCAGATGAGCAGTATGGAGGAATTTTTCGTGTTTTTTAGTTGTTTCGTAATGTTTGCAACAAAGACGCTGTTGATGTCAGTTGTTAGGGAGGAGGCTGCAGGCTGTTTTTATGTGAAACTGAAGCGGCAGTCAGGACTCAGGACACTCAGGACATATGTTTTTTGTTCTACTCTTGCATTGTTTTGTTTTATATATATTTTTCCTCTCGTGCTAATAAATAAATAATTAATATATAAATTGTTTACATATTTTGCTGACTGTTAAAATGCAACAGACAAATAAGCTTTGCTCCTGTAATGTGTTTACATATTTTGTTAATTTAAAATAAAATTTTCTGTTGCTGTGCCAATCCCTTGCCCCTTTAATGTGAAAGTTTCATTTTAATATAAGATTTTGGCTGTTAACGTTTTGGTATGATAAGGAAGTTACAAGATTTAGTGAAGTTATTTCAATGTATCTATTTTTTTGACATTTTACAGCGCTTAAAAAAATATCGCAATATTATTGTTTACCGTGATAATTTGGTCACTATAATCGAGATATCAAATTTTCCATATCCCTAGTGCAAATAGTTTAAAATCTGTATGTGGAGTGCTCTCTACAGGTTGAAACCCGGCTATTACATTTGAATTTTATCTGGAGGCAGATGACGTATTTGGAGGCACCTCACAGTGCACCCCACACTCAATAAAAATAGTAATTAATAATAGTATGTAATCACAATTTTAGCCTTGGAATAGTGGTCATATCTTACATACTGCAGTTGATACTTACCAGTGATGGACTAGGGTCCCTGTTCTCCCCCGTAAACCCTGCTCCAATGCTTGTCCTAAAAAATATAAGCAAGTTTCTCATCATTAGCAGTCATCAGTGTTGGAGGTGAGAATGTAAAATGTACTTATAATGAACCAGGCAGTTGCACATACATAACAAGGCTGTGTCAAATACTGTATTACATCTTTGTAACTTTCTCCAAGACAAGCACAAGCAGTAACATATAGAACTGCAACAATATGAGTCGACACAGAGCTGGCGAGTTCAGCGCGCAGGCTGCGCAGAGGAATACATGATGTGAGTCGGTTAGTTCCAGGTAAACTTTTTTCCGACCAATTAATGCACTGGAAAAAATAGTATTTATGGCGTACACTTAAACTGTGGTATTATTTTGAGATGGGAGTTCTTGTAGGCAGTGAAAATATGCTGTTTGCCTGGCTGCACTCTGCGTGCTGTGGGTAACTGAGGGAGAGCAGAGAGCAATCTACTACATCTAATATACTTAGAGGCTATTTGTACATCATACAACCCCACTTTAAAAAACTGAACTATCACTTTAAGCCCAGGAAAACAATATTATGATCTACAAAATCTGACAATATGACAATATCTAGTCTCATATCACAATAAGATCTAATATCGGTACATTGTCCAGCCCTATTGGAACAGAACCTGAATGAAGAAAATGATGATTGAAAAAAATATTTTCGCTTATTTTAAAGGCTTAAAGGCATGCTTAACAGTGCCATTTTCACTGTATTTCCATTTCTTATGAAACTGTATGGTAAGTGTTGTTAGTGTGGTAACACATTATAACTTATAATCAGAAATAATAATGAGCAACACAGATACACAAACATTATCAACCATTGGCTTACTGTTGGAGACATGGGCATGCAAAGTACTAATCAACAGCTTCACAGAAAACATTCTCATTGTGACTGATCTGAACTTGCTTTCATGAAACAAATCCAATACTGTATGTCTTGCCTCTGTTTGTCCATCTGTCCCTGGGTTTAATTATGCACCCCACCATCCAGTGATATCTTGTCGCTCCTGGTTCTTCAGCCTTCTCGTGATCTCACAGGTGATGCACTGCAAGGGGTCCTTCACTGTGTGAAATACAGTTTGGACACAGTGAAGAATATGGTAAATGGACTGTACTTATAAAATGCCTTTCTAGTCTTATCAACCACTCAAAGTGCTCTAAATTCATGTCTATCATTTACCCATTCACACACATTCATACACTCATAGCGGGTGCTAGGGGTGCCAACGAGCTCATCGGGAGGATCTACGTTAATCATTTACACACATACTTTCACATGATCTGTCTCTATCTGTCAATTATGTCTCTCTCTGTATACTGTACATATGTACATATACACAAACATATATATACTGTGTGCATATATATACAGTACATGTATGTATTCTCTCTCTCTCTCTCTCTCTCTCTCTCTCTCTCTCTCTCTCTCTCACTCACACACACACACACACACACAGCTCCAAAAGGCAATTTTATGGAAAAGGGGCATGTTTTGGTAAAATTCTTAAGTTGTGTCTATATCAGCCCCCTAACGTTACCATGACCATTACGGTTTGCGTTATACAGTAACGTTACTTTAAGCTTACATCTCAAATTCGTTCACCAACAGTGCTGAATGTTAATGTTACGTTATAGCTGAGTCGTAAATTAGGTTAACGTTAACTCAGCAACAACCAACTGTAATGTCAACATAACATAATGTTAATGTCATTACAAAGAATTGCTGCCTACAAACAGAACAAGCAAAGCCTCCCGACTACTCTCCATTCAATATTAACGTTATGTTTTGCTGGCATTAATCATGCCAACAAGCTAACGTTATAACGTTAGCTAACTTCAATGTTAAGTTACCTGTAACATTAGCTAATTTAGCTAGTTTCCTGATGGTTACAGACAGTAATTGAAATGAAACTACAAACAGTAACGTTATGTTATCAACGTACAGAAAATATAACAGGGAATGGTTTCTTACCTGATGTTGCCAGAATAATAGTAATAACGTGAAGATCATGTAGTTAGAAGACGAAACAGATCGCACCGGACCCTTCCGTTGTCTCCATATTCCATTTTTTTTTGTTCTCCGTTAACAATGACAAGCCACGACTCACTAAATAAGCAAACAGGTGAAAAATAATCTAGGTAATGTTATTCGATGGGCAGTTGCGCCGATGTCCCGCAGTACAGCCATTCAAACTGATGTAATTTCAAATTAAGGCGCACAGAGTTGTCATTGGACAGTTCTTCTTCTTCTTTGTCTTCTTCTTCTTCTTCTTCTTCTTTGGTTTTTAAGGGCGGTTGGCATCTAAATTTTTGCATTACCATATAGCCAAGGGTTTTTATCTGCCTTGGTGAAACTATAAAATAATAAACATGGAGGCTTCAGTAACTTAAGAACGACTTCTCCACTTTTTCCCAGTCAAAAGCAAACATTGCATATACCACTTCCGCTCTTTCACTCTTCACAATAAGAGCCCATAACAGGAAACTCAAAACCATCAATCATAGGTTACACTAGTATCTACTGTACTCTTATTACAAAAAAGAAAAAAAGACCCCCCCCCCAATAAATAAATAAATTAAATAACGTTCCCCTACATCCCTCATCGCATAGGCCGTTATATTTAATTGATTGTCCAAATGCTTTTTTCATTGCAGTGTATGAATACAATTTTTTTATTAGTTTTGTCCAGTGATCTAAGACAGATTAAAATATACTACTATCCGCTATTAAATGGAGAAACCTCTGTCCTTCTCTGTTGAATGAATGCATATGATGTTTCATTTGTCAGTTATTATGGAGATCTTTCCAGGCTTTCTATCGTTTGTACGGGTTGCTGTGGATGCTGTATCACCACCCGGAAATATTTTCCTCACTCTGTTAATGTTTTCTTTCAATGATATCTTTAACATTTCTCAACAAAAATACATGAATGTGTCCTTGACAAATCAACAAAACGATAGGTTGTATATGTCACCTTCGATTCTGAGAAATAACGTTTTTTGTCAACTTTTGGGCATGTGGGCTGAAGCACACTCGAAATAGAAGCTTATCGCAGATAGATGTTTTCTGCACCCTAATATCACAACCCTAACCCTAACTTAGACTTCTTTATTGTCCATCAAACTTTACATAAAATGGAAATTTGTCTTTGACAGTGGCATAAAAAACACACAACACAGACAACACTATGCACAATAAATACATATAAATAAGAATAAATATAAGTAAAATAGATATGAAATCAGTCCAGTTTGCAGTTCTTTGTTAAGGATGGTCATGGCTGATGGAGTGAATGACCGCTTGTAGCCATTGTTCCTTGCTAATGGGACTGCAAGTCTCCGGCCTGATGGCAGCAGCTGGAAAGCACAGTGGAGGGGATGAGTGGCATCTTGATAAGCCTGTAATGCCTTTTTAATTAAAATCTGTGAGTACAAGTGCGGGAGTTGATGTTGTTTATGTCCAATGATCTTTCCGGCCTGGTTAACGATTTGTGCCAGTGTGTTCTTCTGTTTAACAGGGAGGTGCCCATACCATGACACGATGTTGAATGTCAGCACACTCTCGGTCAGTGATTTGTAGACCATGGACATTGTGCGCTGGCTGGAGTTGAAACTCCAGAGTTTCCTCAGAAGAGCCAGGCGCTGTCTCCCTTTCTTGTACACATAGTCCACATGGTTTTGGAAATTTAACTGGTTGTCTATTATTGTCCCGAGGTATTTGAATTGGGTGACCTGCTCCACTTCCTGACCCTTAATGCTGATTGGCCTGAAGGTGGGCACAGGGTCTTTATTGCCTCCTCTCTTGCTGCTTCCCAGCCACATCTCCTTGGTCTTGGTGATATTGAGATCCAGGAAGTTGCTGTCAAACCACTTGGTGATATTGAGATCCAGGAAGTTGCTGTCAAACCATGTAGCCAGGGTGTTGATATACTGCAGATAGGGAGAGCTGTTTAAGTCCCGAAGGCAGGCGACCAAGGCCATGTCATCTGCATACTNCTCCTTGGTCTTGGTGATATTGAGATCCAGGAAGTTGCTGTCAAACCATGTAGCCAGGGTGTTGATATACTGCAGGTAGGGAGAGCTGTTTAAGTCGCGAAGGCAGGCGACCAAGGCCATGTCATCTGCATACTTAATGAGGGAGAGGATAGTACACATCCTTGGGGAACACCCGTGTTCAGGACAAGAGAGTCAGAGAGGCAGTTCTTAATGCAGACTTGTTGGGGTCGGTTTCTCAAATATTCCCTGATGAAGAGGACCAGGCCACCGCTGACTTTCAGGTCACAAAAGCACCCTAAGAGGAGGTGTGGCTAACCCGGAAGAACGACACAAGAACTACAATTTGACTGGAGTTGAAATACACAGTAGGGTGCTGCGCCCTATATTTGTAGTTTTGGTGTGTTTTCACTATTATGTGAAATTGTGACGAGGAACATTGCAAGCCTTTTGTAGGTTTTTTTGGGGGGGAAGTACACCTGTTTGGTCAGATTTTATTTTTTTTAATGATAAGAGGGTGAAATCATGTTTTCTCCTGTTTTTGATCCTACTCGGTGGCGCCCCTTATTGGTTTGCCCTCGGTTATGATAGTAGAGATGGTAGTAGATCAAGAGCTTTCCAAAACCTCATGTCTGTAGCATGTTTTGTTGCTGCCCTGTAAGCCTTCAAACCTACCTCAGGTTCAAGGTTCAAAGGTCATCCTTGAAGAGCAGGCACTAACCCTAACCCCATCAAGCCACCGGGAGACTCAGAGAGACTCAAAGGCAGACGAAAAATTGCAGTGTTGGCCTGACCCAACACAATTGTTATCTTCATTGGCTCCCCGAGATAACCAGCTCTCCCAAGGCCGTTTACCTCTCCACTCTCCTGGATGTTATGTAGACAAGATGCTCCGGCCCTATCTCCCCTCCCCACCAACCCCTCCTCCTGTGAACTTTGTTTCTGGATCAGAACTCTCCGAGGTCGTCTCCACGGCAACGGCCGTGTCTTCGTCATCAGTTATCAGACGGCAGAGACAATGGGTTGGGA
>NC_065510.1:46911344-46939218 GCF_006386435.1 Epinephelus moara
TTTGGGTATACACTTGAGGTTCGTTCCTTCTCTCCTGCTCCCCGCGCTGCCTGTGTGTGTATTAGGAAGGCAGTCTTGCTAGGCAGAAACTAACAGAGGATTAAAACGCTATTTTCTGATTTTTTTCACACACATAAACACACATCCTGCCCAAAGGGCGCTGCCCAGAAGGAGCCCAGCCACACACCAAAACTGAGAAAATGCAGATAAACAGACCACCACACTCTTCTATTGGGTCATAAGTGATGATTGAGAGGAATTATATTTGTATAAGTCTATATGTTTTATTTTGAAAATCCTGCATACTCTACTGTTATTTACATCATGTTTGATGTAATGAAAAAAGTTTGCAAATTTTGTATCCGGAATTACAGAGCACACATGAATATAAATCTAATGACATTTTCTTAAAATTACAGAGCAAAACATAAGATTGTTAGTGTGGACATAAACCTTTATATAACAAGCTACATGTTTAATTACAGAAATTGAATGTAAAAGTACATATAAATATAAAACTAAGATTTACTGTTAATTTACAGAGAAAAACATTAGATTGTTAGTATGGAAATAAACCCTAATATAATGACCTACATGTTTAATTACAGAGATTGAATGTAAAAGTAAATATAAATATAAAATTAATAAGATTTACCATTAATTTACAGAGAAAAACATTAGATTGTTAGTATAAAAATAAACCTTAATATAATGTGCTACATGTTTAATTACAGACAATTATTGTCATTTTACATAAATTTGACTGTAATTTAAGAAAGATGATGTATAATTAATACAGTAATTTTTCCGTAAAAAAATGAGAAATAAACATAGTTTGTCATAACTGGCATGATACTTTAAAAAAACAGGTGGGTTTTTAATTTACAGATAATGTCGGTAATTTTACAGTTTTGTATACTATTTTTAAAAAACAGAAAACTACTGTATTTATTTACCGTAAAATTAGGATTTTTTTTTTTTACAGCGCAGGAGAAAACTGATGTTTTGGTCCGGGAGGTCCAAGCTCGCAGTGTCCGAATATACGGAACTGTGAGCAGACCTCCACGGGCTGATGATGCAAAGGTAGCCTGGGAGGAGGTCACTACAATTGTAAATCAGTGTTGAGTTTCTCTCGTGCGCGCGCTGTCTCTCTTTCTCTCTCGCAGTCTCACTCTGTTTCTTTTCTTTTGACTTTTCTAAGATGACAGATTTTGAATATGTATTCCCTATCTGATGCTGTGGCTGTTTGTGGTTGGCTGAGAGGGATGTGAACTCAATATTTTGCAGCTGTGTTAATCAAATCAGGTTGGGTTTCCATTATGTGTGCCAAACGTGCCAAACGGTGCCAATCCCCTTTGATTTGACATCAGATGTGACGGGACAGTCGATATAAAGATACATTTATGTGCTGATTGCAGATAGTTGCATTGAATAGTGTTTTTTGGGGGGGCTATTTATTGTATTTTTAATGTGCCTGATATTCTGAAAACCTGCCTGTGAGGTTTTCGTGACGTGTGCGCACTGTCCGCCGGTCAGCCAAACTTCGGCTTACACCGGCTGCGCTCCGCCTGTGCTGACAGTAGACCTGATTTCAGCTGGCAAGCTTTTAGCGCACCTTTGGCGAAGCCTTTTGGCACGAAACTGTCACTGCGCCAAGCTGGATCTGTCGACACCTCCCCCTGCTGCGCCGCCACATCCATCTCAGCGCACCTCGGTCTGCCAAAGTACCAAACTGAGCGCGCCTCGGGTTGCACTGTTCGAAACTAGCTCTGCGCGGGGTTCCCCACCCTATATCATCATTTCCCCCCACCTCTTCAAGTGGACTGGTCCATCATGTAATGCCGGAGGTCAAGCAGGAAGTAAGTGAAATTAAAACAGAAAGAACAGAGTAAGTGGAATGAAAAAATTAATTAATTAATTAATAAAGGAGCTAAAATTGAAATGATGGAGCAGAAAAGGTCAAAGAAAAAGAGGAGAAAGTACTTGAGGCTGATGCTGCAAATTGTTTTCAGATTACACATTTATTAAAAAATAACGTAAACATTGATGATGCTAGTGAGAAAACCCTACAAACATTAGCAGTGATAAAAAGAACAACAGTCTATCAGTGGCACCAAATGAAATGAGCAAAGAGTAACATAAGTAGGTGAGCAGTAGCAGGCTGATACCAACCAAGTAACGTTACAGAGCAGCAGCAAGAGGAGGAGGTCCATGCCCACTGCTGAGGACGACAACTTGTGACAGTTAATGGAGTAAGCCAATTAGCCAGAGTCCTGACAGTCCCAGTACTGTACCACTCGGGGGGCTTAAATTTGTATCTCTTATTAGGCTTTAATTAAGTGTATCTGTGCTGTAAATCATGTTGCAAATCCATGCTATGGTCTATGTCTACATAACAGACCACTGCTGTGAATGCAGTTCTGATCATGGATGCTTAGTGCAAGCAATAAATACATTTTTAAATCAATATGGAACCCCAGAGTGATGCAGGACCCCTCTGTGCTTTCCCCTCTCAGGGTTTATTCTGCAATACATTATCCCTGAGTTATTGTGCTGTTGGCTTTGAGTGTTCCTGTACTGTAAATCCTGTTGGGATGCAGATGAATGTATGTCTTAGTTAATATACTGCGTTGGCATCAATTGACTGTACCTGTGTTGTAAAGCCTGTGTTGATGAGATACAGGTGAATTTCTTTCTACCTATTGTGCTGTTGGCTTTGAGTGTTCCTGTTGTGTAAATCCTGTTAAGATGCAGGAGAATGTCTGAATTGATCAAGTCTGTGTACTTGGGGTCGGGGAAAAGGAAATATGCCAGGGCTGAATTTTGTCCCCAGTCCAACCCTGGCTGCTGTAGTACAACAAAACCATGCTCCGCCATTATTTTTGCAGAATATTCACAGTTAACATAATCCAATTGAAATTCATTCACATTTTTTAAGCATGTTAAGATCCAATCATTTCTAAAGTGACATTGACATATGACATGATAAAGATACAATGAAAAAAAAAATGGAATGGTCAAAGTTGTCATATTGACATTTAACATGTGTTGATAGATTCATGTACTCAACTCATGCATTGAGTAACATACAAGATACCATTCCACCTTAAAAGTTGCTGGTGTCTGCTGCTGGCAGCCTTTGAATGGCACAGTGAATTTAATTATTTTTCCTCAGGTTATAGCTGCTGTTAACTAGTAAAGGTGAAAAGGCACCAAAATATCCTTTCATTTTTTTTAATTATACTTGACTAATGCGTGTCAGCTTGCCACAGGTTACATAGAACTACAGCTTAATCGTGTGCATGCATGCATGCACACTCGTCATAGCTGCGCTCTGGTACTTAAAAAAATAGCACTAAAGCCCTGGAGATGTCAGATGAAATAGACCAGTTGTTTTAAACCTTTGTAATGTCAAGGAAAGCAAAACTGATTAGTTAGGTCATGGACCCCCATTTGATGAGATTTATGATGTAGGCGTGGACTAGCTAGCTGCTAGGTAGCCAGGTCAAGGTTTTCAGATGTAAACATCAGTAAACATCTAAGAAGAATGAGCACCAGCTGAACTAGCATCCTGCTAGCCATTGTACAGGTGCCTGAATTAAACTGGATGACCTACGTACTGCATTTGTTTCCAACAGGATATCAAGAACTTTAGTATCCTTTGATTCATGGAAACGTGGCTAAATCTGACCACTGTTTGAGAACCACTATAATAGATCATGACACATGCCACAGAGAATACTTGTTTGTGTTTGGCCCGCAGGTGTCATATAAAAAGATACAGCTTGAACCTAAAATGATTACAGTTGAAACACAATCTGCCAATAAAACACTCCGACGTAGCTTCTATGCTGTTTTGAACATTTTTACAGTTTTACAGATGATTTCAATTGAGAGAAGTCATCTCTGTGACACTGATAGAGACATATACTGTACATGGACAGTGATAACTGCCCTCTCTAGATGCTTACGTAGTAGCGATGCAGGGGAAAAGTTTTCATCATTTTCCAGGTTTTTCGAACTTCATTATTCTGCAAGAACTGAGTTTGGTCATCTTTATTTGCTTGCTTGTTTCTGTTGCCAGCAGAGACAGCACTGAATATGCCTTTTGAAGCAATCTTGTAAAGAAATTATGTTTACATTCATTGGTACTGCACATAATTTATTACATGTATCCTTGAGGTCTAACATGTTGAATGCATGTTTTTCTTTAAGAATCATCTTCCATCCTGCACTGCTACATCCATGTTTACTTGCAAAAATAGCTCATTATTGGAAATGTTACATGATTTTGACACCAGTGCTGATGTTAACTTAACACTCCTCACACTGTGAAAACAATCTGCAGTTTACACAGACATAATCAGAATCACAAATAAAACTTCTTTGCATAAGTATCTAGTTATAGCAAATGGATCACTGCTAATTTATATTATGGCAATGCTGGAACTTCCTCCTAAAGTTACTCTGAATGTGGGTTGACAATTGAGCCGCCCACAGTTTTAAGTTGACGAGCACTTTAGTATTCTATTGTCACCACAAAGGTTACTCTTGCCAAGCGGACCTGTAAAAACGTGTTTGAACACAGAGAAACAGCAGCAACACAACGCTGTTTCCACTGCTCATATCAGAACAATGGACATGTTACAATGATCAACAATGCTTAAAGAATCCAACAATAAACACCTTATAGGAGCATGCTTACAACCTCAACCTCATCTTGGTTGCCTGTCAGGGAAAACAGAAAATAAAACTACAATCATATGTCTTGATAACACCTCGGTGTCAAGTGATGATGATTTTACACACGAACACATACAATTTCAAAGAGACTTGCATCCATTTTGCTTCCTCTGAAGGATAGCCTGACATCGCGTTGCCTGGCAGCGTAAAGTTATGATGTCAGTGGGTCATAGCAGTTTATGGGATTAAGCCCCTGGAGAAAGTCAGAGGCTCTTTAAAGCCAGGACAAAACAGCCTCTAAATTTAATGGAGGTTGCAAGTGAGTGCAATAACAATGATCGCTTTTATCGTAAAAGGCAAGGAGGCATTGTGTGCTTCAGGGTTGTAAATATTAACAAAAACAGCCAGAATGAGTGGATCAGCCTTTTCTCACAGAAAAGGTTGATACACCCATGGTTCGTAATGTGGCATATTGATGTTTTCTTTTGATACTGTGTATGTCAACAGTTTAAATAAAGACTTGAGAAAAACCTTTTGCTTCTGCTGCGCCACTGAAATGAAAAATAAAAACCTGAAGAAAACAGTAGATCATTATGGAGCAATGAAGGGACTTCCCATTTATTTATACATATTAATTACACATATGAAGAGATACCTCTGTTTTTAACATTGTTAATGTCTCTACCTTGATGCTTTTGTGCATCCTTTATGTTGGCATAGATACAGCCAATAGATGGCACTAGAGGGCAGAGTCAAAAGTTTCACACGACATCAAACGAGGTGATGGTGGAGTAGGTCGTAATATTGTACCTTTAAACAGAGGGAGTGTTGTAGACAGCCGTGGTCTGTGAGGCCATTGAATAAATTGTGACATGTGCACAGAGGATTCAAAATCAGTCGGATTTTGGCTAATTTCTGGATACACATGGATTTATGTCAGCATCTTTATTTTTTACTTTTCAGGGTTCCCATTAGCTGTGCGCCCAAGCACAACTAGTCTGGGGTTTTGTTGGATTGGACTAAATTTTGGCTGTCAGAATATGAAATACTTTAACAAATTCAGCCTAGAAATACCATTTTGAAGCTTCTAAAGGCAGGATGACAAGCTGTAAACACATCGACCGCACTCTGCTCCTACTCAGCACAACTCTCCCACCATCCCTCATTTCTTCCCTGAAATTATGAATAAAAGGCTTTATGTTAAAGTTACAAGGTAGGGTCTGTATATCTGGTATAATTTAAAATAAACAAAATCTTAGTTTTCACTGTATAAGAGCCTCTTAAAACCCTCCGGGTGACCACTGAGCTAGTTCTAAATGGCTAAGCATCACACATGAAAATATAACTTTAAATGCTTTAACTTTTGTCAGTGTGAACGTGCTACACAGCATTAGCTAAGTCAAATTCTCCACAATTCAACTACAATAACTTTATGACCCTTTGCAGCGGTCATAAAGTCTGAATTCATGTCCATTCCTCAAAATTTTTATATTCCTTTGGTCTGTAAGGTTTATCAATCTAATGAATTAAAAGGGTCTTCAAAAAATTAATCAGTGTGAGGATGTCATGTGAAATCCATTGCTAAAAAATTACTACTTTAACCAACAGAAATATCATCTTTCCATAATGCTTTTTATGCTATAATTCACTAGAGGATAAGTTGACACTTGTTACCTTGTTTCACCCTCTTCTTCTGCAGTGGTATTATGGCACTTGACTGGAGAATTAGCGCCACCTGCTGCTTCTATCTGTCAATCTGCTGACTGACAGATTGACTGCTTGCCAATAAAAATCATACAATTTTCTTCAGTGATTGAATTATCATGAATCTGATTGTATGAGACAATCCTGCTAAAAATCGGTGCATTCTTTTTGTTGTTTTCAGGGCCCTCAGTTTCTCCACATAGTGGGTTTACTATTTTAAATTCCAAACTTTAGAACCGGTACGCTCAACTGGCTTTGCACAGGAGCCACTTTTGCAAAATGACAAGAGGCCAGGGGTCAGATAATAAACAAATATCAATATATTTATCAGTACCAGTGCTGATAAATATATTATAGCCTGTTCAAAACATGCCTGTTCAGAATGGGATGATTGCTCGGCTTATGGCATTGCTGCTTACAGCCTTCTCAAGAACCGTTCATCCAAACAACTTAACACAGTCAACACTGCACTTCTTTGTGTGCCAAGCAATACACTAAGCCCACAACAGCAATAGTTTTATTATGGTGTTTAGATATGAAAAATATTTAATTACGTTGCTATACTTACTCATTGTACCTCAAAATAATGTATACAAAGCCCCCAAAACACATACAAAAATATGTAGCTCGATGGTACACTATTTACTGTGTATTTCTACTTCAGAGAAAAACATTGTACTACTACATTTACCTCACAAAGACATGTCACAAATTATGTTGCAGAATCAGTTTCTACTCATAAAATATAACAAAAAATTTAATGCACTCTGTGTACACTGCGGCCATGTGCACCTTCTGCACTGTATAGACTGCATCAATACATACAAAACCGTGTGTGCCGTCTGCATTAAAGCATGAAACAACGATGCTGAGCTAGCAAGCTAGGTACTTTATTAACATGCTAACAGCAAGATGTACCAGCAATATACTTCTGAATTCTTCTTTGACTTTTCTTTAGATACTACTTCGAGCAAACCTCTTTGCCGGGATCACAACTGACTGACAGTGACGTTCACCTCTTTTTAGGCATGATGCAAATGTCAGTGTAAAATTGCTTTTTCTTCATATTATTCTTCTTCTTTGTCTTTTTCTTCTGTTTTATTTCCAGTAGTGTCTGGGTGACAGTAATTCCGGACCAAAAGTAATACTGCCAAGTATCTATCTATCTTGAAGAACAAATTATTCAAATTGAAAATCTTTACTGATGCACATTGTATAATTTCTTGAGAACAGAATGACATAACAATGGTCATTGGCAAACAAAATCATCAACCCACTGAGGGCTGGATTCAAAATCACACTGAAAATCAATGTACAAAATTGAAATCACAGACTCATCCAACTTGCATGAATTTTATCACAGCAACTCATAATGTGACTCAGTATCATGTATGGCCCCTACGTGCCTGTATGCATCCTTGACAACATCTGGGCATGCTCCCGATGACTCGGTGGATGGTGTCCTGGGGGATCTCCTCCTAGACCTGGGTCAGCGCATCAGTGAGCTCTTGGACAGTCTGTGGCGGTACTCGACAGCATTGCATGCACCAATACATTACGTCCCATAGGTGCTGAATTGGATTTAAGTTAGGGGAACGACAAGGCCAGTCAACGGCATCAATGCTTTCGTCATCCAGGAACTGCCTCCACACTCTGGCCACATGAAGCATTGTCCTGCATCAGGAGGAACCCATTGTCCACTGCACCAGCATAAGGTCTGGCAATCGCTCTGAGGATTTCATCCTGGTATCTAACAGCCAGTCAGGTTAATGTTGGCTATGACATGGAGGTCCGTGCGACCCTCCAAGGATACGCCTCTCCAGACCATCACTGACCCACCACACATGCTGGGTGGTGTTACAGGTGGCATAACCATCACCACGGCATCTCCACACTCTTTCATGCCTGTCACATGTGCTCAGTGTGAATCTGATCTGATCTGTGAAGAGAACGGGGCACCAGTGATGGACCTGCCAATTCCAGTGTTCTCTGGCGAATACCAATCATGCTGACATTTCGGTCAAAAACTTGCACACCAGTAGCCTGCTGGAGGTAATTTTGTAGGGCTCTGGCAGTGCTCCTCTTGTTCCTCCTCGCATAAAGGTGCAGACAACGGCCCTGCTGCTGAGTTGATGCCCTTCTTTGGCCCTGTCCAGCTCTCCTCGTGTAATGGCTGGTCTCCTGGTATCCCCTCCACACTCTTGAGACTAGGCTGGACACAGCAAACCTTCTTGAGACCGCATGTATGGATGTGCCATCCTGGAAGGGCTAGGCTACCTTTGCAATTAACTGGGCTCCAGGTACCGCCTCATGCTACCAGTAGTGACAAGGACACTAGCAGAACACAAAACTAGAGAAGAATAAGTAACCATGCAAATGCTGCCCCCAAACCGTTTTTAGGATAAGAGTAGATTAGTTTTTGCCCTCCAGTCTTTGGGCTATGCTATGCTAAGCTAAGAAAGAAACTGTACGTATGTCAAACTATTTTTTTTTAAATTGATGTCAGACATTTTTTTGTACAATTTACAAGACCAGTTTTAGTTTTTTTCTTGGCCCATTTAGTCCATCAGTCTTTCTGCAAACAGACAGCTCACCTGCTCTACACTGAGAGCAGTGGTTTGTTTGAATGAATGCTGACATGTGTTAATAAAGATCACAAACCTTACCCAGCATGCTATTAAAGTCACAGCAGTTTGAGCAAGATGTCATTTCATGCTCTACTCTATTAAGCATTACAACATGTACTTATATTTCAGATACCTTGCTGTCACTCTTCCAAAAAAAAAAAAAAAGGAGGGAAGAGCTTCTGTCAGCTGGTGGTTTAAAAATCCTCTGTCTTGCACTGGGACAATCCTGTGACAGCAATCTTCTTTGGACAGCCCAATCAGCACTCACCACCTGCCTTGCAACAATCAATCAATCAATCAATCAATCAATCAATCAATCAATCAATCAATCAATCAATCCATTTTATTTAAATCACACTTCAACACATGCACACACTCTGAGTGGAGGAGAGAGAACATCTGACAAATCACTACAGATCAATACAAGGACACCAATACCAAAAAATAACATAACATAACAGGCAAGCATCAAACAGGAAGTTGACCTTGCAATGCAAGAGGTGAGGAAAATGTCATAAGCTTTAGCTAGCTAGGTTCACCTCCTTTATAACTGGTGGACACTTCCCTTTTAGTATAGGTGATGGCCCATTTTCACAGCTGACATTTTGACATGCCAAAGTACAGTACAACCTGATCTCATTCTGAAATCGTGATTTCTATCGTCAGACATTGACAAAAAAAGCTGTCCTTTGACCTTGGCATAATACGCAGCCGGTCATGGTTATTGTTTAATTGCACCCAATGGCATCAGCGGCAAACAGTTGGACAACAACTCAAGTTGAGGGGAAAAAAAGTCAGAGTATGGTGGGAGGTAAGAGTGGTGAGTCCAACAACCGCCGACCTTCACCAAGGAGTATTGTTGTTCACTTCCTGTATGATTGTAATGCCAAATCCTATTCTTTTTTCCTAAACCCAACCATGTGTGAGTGTTGGCTAAACGTAACCATGTGAGTTTGTTGCTGATGAGGGGAAAAAAATGTCAATTTGCAGTGTTGTACTGACGCAGTGTGTCTATATTACTACTGTATACAAACTGTACAGTCCCTGTGAAAACAGAAGTGTATTTTGAAAACACACAATGCATGTAACAGGCAGTCCCAGAACATCAACAACCAACGCACCCAGGGTACCTTGCACGTCATAGTGTGGAAAGTCGATGACCAAACATCGATATAGGTTGGGGTGAGAATGTGTTGGCGAAACCCTAATCAACTCCAAAAATGTTTATGGACTAGCTGGATTTTGCTTGATGTACCAGCCTGAATCAAATGATGTGTTCATCAGACTCTTTGTGGGGCTAGCAGACAGTTTTTAATGAAGTTTAGACCTGAAGCTTTTTTTTTTTCTTTCTTTTCTTTTTTTCTTGAGTTAAACGTATCCAATCGATGTTGGACTGTACGCATTTTTAAAACTCAATTATATGTGTTCAATTCCTTTTTTTTTTTTAACCCTATGGGCCCGAACGACGCATAGTGCGTCCAAATTCACACCCGTTCTTCTCTGTGGATTTTCTCCGCGACCGTGCGTCATAACGAGAAGCCATGCATATCACGTGAAACAGTGGAATCATAGCTTTCCGACAAGACCAAGCACTTGTTGGTAGTCCAATGTTTTCACAGCAAAAAAAAATTATAAACTAACACTAAAATTATGTATAACAGAGCTTTCATACAGCTCTGCACACACACTACTCTTGGATGGATTACTCGCAAATGCAGGGTTGCACAGAAATACCACACATATCACATGAAAGTGCAGGAGCAGAGCTTTCCAATGATACCACACACATCATTGTGCTGTCATCCCATCATGCTATAAATCCAGATTAATTGTGTACAAAATAAAAACCTGATGAATTTCTTTACAATCCATTCTACAGATCTTGTTATCAGTCACTTCATATAGTGAGGAATATCGTATCTTACCACGTCTTAGGCTTGTGTGTGTTTCTCCCTGTCTATCCACATTTGTAGTCCGGCTTTCAAGATGCAAATATCTCCATACTGTCCAGTTGACACGCCATCAAACTTTGTATGACAAGACCAGCCACTTCACCTTTGCGCACCCAGACAACTGTAGCCTAATTATGCATGCTTGACAGGGCCGTGGTCACCATGTACATTGAGGGGGACATGTCCCCCCCCCCCCCCCATGCCCAAAATGCCCCCCCAATATATAACTGAAACTGAAAAACAACAACAAACTTTGTTTACTGCAAACAAAGTGGCAAATATTATCTTGGAGGACATCATTGCACTGGGCTGACTATTTTTCTATGATCTTAGATGTAAATATTGCATGTTCCTTTCAGATAAAACACATTTTTGACTTGTGAATGAGTCAATGGAATTTCTTGCAATAATGAAAAAATACTGGCAATCATGTCCGCCTGGCACAAACCACATGTTTTGGACAGCTGTGAAGTGACAGAATGTCCCACCATCATGGTTCTTATATTGCCAAATTCCTGAGAGTCTCCCCTCTTCATATATGGCAGAATATGTCATTTTCCAACTTGCTATGGTGAGATACATGTAAAAATGTAAGAAGTTAGTCACACGGATTTGTTTTTTTCATTGATATAAAAATTAATATAAAATACAGGCACATAGAAGGACATGTAATGATGGCAAATCTGGTTAGCCCACACTGTCCTGAAAAAAAAAGATATAGCATGTGTATGTAGCCTTTATAATGACTGTGATATGAGCTTAAAAGTAAAGGCAGTAAAAATACCCAAAAAAATGCCTAGGGCCCATAGGGTTAAAACACTTAGAGGTGGCTGTGTAATTGCTTGTAGGTGACCTTTTCAAGTATTTTGCTAAGAAAATGGATATTGAAGATTGGTCTGTAATTGCTAATTATGGATGGGTCTTAGTTGTTCTTTTTTAGTAATTGTGTAATGACAGAGGGGGAGATTCCAGATTAGAAAGAGCTTTTGACAATATTGAGTACATCTGATGACAGGCAATTGAATACTTTTTTGTTTTTTGGTTTGTTTGTTTTGTTTTTTTTTGTTTTTTTTTTATCTGCTCTGTAGCACTTGCTAAAGAGATAGAGATTGCTAAAATGTAAAGTGCAATACAAATAAAATTTATCATTATTATTATTATTAATACACTTTTGAAAAATTTTGTCGGAACTGGGTCCAAGGAGCTGGTGGAGGACTTTAATTGCTGCATCACCTCTTGTAGATCACTGAGGATAATAAGGGAGAAATTATGCATTGTGCTGACAGGAGTATAATGATGTAGGGGCGGAGACGGGTCAGATTTATCAATATGTGAAATTGTTTTTCTAATATCGGAAACTTTGTCTTGAAAGAAGGTGGCAAATCCATGACATTTTACTGAGGAAAGAAGCTTGACAGGAATGGTTCTTGTTGGGTTAAGCAATTTGTCAGTGGTGGAGAAAAAAATAGCATTGTTTTGGTTGTCTTGTATTAACTTGGAAATGTTTTAGATTAGATTAGATTAGATTAGATTAGATTCAAATTTATTGCCATTGCACATGTCACTAGTACAGGGCAATGAAATGCAGATTGCATCTAACCAGAAGTGCATAAGCAGTAAATAGCATATGTACAGGTTAATATACAGGGTGGAGGGTGTGAATGATATATAAATACGTTTATTTCTACAGGTATGTAGAGGCTATATCTATGAATTGTAGTACAGTATGAAAAACTATACAGTATGTACTGTTGTGCAAATTGTAAATATATTCATATTTACAAATAAATATATTTATATTTACAATTTTGATTCAAACAGTGTATGTATAATTGTCTCAAGAGTTTCAATTCTCTGTTGTAGTTTCTTAGTGAATTTTTATAAATGTCGAGGTGAACCAGCAACTTGTACTTCCGCCATTTACGCTGAGCCTTCCAGGAGTCTCTCTTTAATAAAGATATTCTTTCCCCTTTTCTCCATGGAGCTTTTGGTGGTGCAGATATCATTTTTGTTTTTACGGGGTCAATGTTATCAGTAATTTGGCCGAGGACACTGTTAAAATGTTCCACCATGGCATCACATGAAGCAAGGATGGGGGGCCTTATATCAGTATACTGGTTGATAAAGATATTTATTGCACTTTCATGGATGAAACATCTATGAATGATTCTGACTGCATTGGTATGTTTAGGGAGCCAGGTCATACTAAAAAATATGCATAAATGATCTGAGATTGACATATCCAGGATGGATGTGATGGTAATATTCAAACCTTTAGAGATGACCAAAACAAGTGTGTGGCCTTGTTTGTGGGTGGGTCCTGTAACATGCTGTGAGAATTCAAATGCCTTAAGTAGTTCAGTTAACTAAAGAAAGGCACTCTTACGCTTCAGCCAAAAATAAAACTGGATCGGTGATCACAGCACAGTTTTCCAAACAAAAAATCAATTTTTTGGACTTGACCATTTACAAAAACAAACACGGGGGTTTGGACACTACAATCTATCGTAAACCATTAAGTAGAAACACTCTCCTGAGAGCGGATAGCCATCATCCCAAGCAATTAATCAAAAATATCCCTACGGGACAGTTTCTGCGACTGAAAAGGAATTGCAGCACTGAGGAGGAGTTTGAGCACAAGGCAGTGGAAATGACGGAGCGCTTCCTGGAAAGAGGCTACGCTGAGAGGGATGTATCGATAGCGTATCAGAGGGCGGCGCGCACTAACAGGTCCAGCCTTCTTGATAAATCCAAGCACTCATCTGCACCACATCTCTGCTTTGTAGAAGCGAAAAATCGGTGCCTGGAATTGGGCCAAATGGCTCCCGACCTCGTCTTCACCTTCTCTTCAAGATCGTCCTCTGCGTTGATTTAGTACTCTAGGTTCAGTTGGCTGACACTTAGAGAAACACTGGAGTCAAAAAGAATCTGGTGCAATCGAGTTTAATGTGTCCACAAGCTTTAACACATACAACTCATGAGTCAGGCTCCGGAGCAAGACTGAAGTTTCGCTTTCTGAGCTCTCCCTTTTATGCTGGTGAAGATTCGAGAGAATCTCCACCCTTTTTCCTTTAGTCCTTCCTTCCTGAGCCCAAACCTATTGGTGGTAGGCCCTTTTGCTTTTGTCCAGATCATGCCTGGGCATGTTTTAATGGTGTAATTCTTTTACCTCATCCTGGAAATCCCCAAACTCTCCCACCATTAGGTTTGAACTCTGTTTCACCTTATTTTTTAAAAAAAACATGTGAACTTGGGGACTATTACTATAGGGTCCCCTGTGCCTTCATGTAATATAACTTTAGTGTGTGTGTGTGTGTGTGTGTGCATTATTACACTTTCAGGCAGTACACAGTATGGTGTGTGTGTGTTCCTTGTGTAAAAGTGTTCTGACACACATGAATACATAAAAACATTATTATATGAACTTTAACCTTAATCAACTTATGTAATATGCTTGATTTGCCTGATCAATGATTAAATCTTACACTACATTCCCCCCTTTGGGGCCACATAGTCCCATCTAATACTAGGGATCAGAGGAAGGAAAAAATATATATTCCCCCCTTTGGGACTTAAAAGTCCCATACTACTAACCAGCATCCGTAAATATCACACATAAACCATTTCCAGTAATAATTCCAGTAATCATTCTTCTTAGCTAAGTTGCTCTGCAGCTATTGATATAGTAGTGTTTTTGAATACAAGAACTATGCTTGGTGGCCTTGCTGTCATTTTTCCATAGCATGTGCGAGTAATTACAATAACCTTCTCATATACAGGTCACAGCTGGTTAAGCACATATCAATCGTGGTACATATCAATCTTGGCTATTAACGCTGCCCAGTTACTGTCCGTCAGGCACATAGACGGATGTGCCAGTCATCCGCAGGCGCCGGTAGGATGCCACCTGGTCTCTCAGCAGCTCGATCTCCTGTTGCAGTTCTTCGTAGTTGGCCAGTTGTTGCTGCAGGTTATCCCTAGCCTGCGTCAGTTCCAAGACTTGAGTGCGCAGACTAAGTATCTCCTGTTCATTATGCCGCAGGTGTTCCTTCTGCAGCCATTTGTTTTCCGCCTTCCTAATTGTGTAGGTGCCAGCCCGGACTCTGCAGAGTCTTCTCCGTAATTCAAGGGGGTAACTGCGCACCAGCCGGCGGTAGGGGCCCGGGGGCACTGGATGAAGTCGGTTACGCAGGTCGGTCATCACCTCCAAATGCCGTTGTTTATTTGGTGCTCCATCAGGCAGGCACTGGAGCAAGTCCTCCACCAGTTCTGGACACACTTCGTACTGTCGTTCCAGGAGAATTCGTGTTTCATGTGATAGGACCTTCACCTTCAGGTGGCCCTCACTCTGGGGCTCTGGGTCAGTCTCTGGGAGAGGCGCTCTGGGTGGTGGGGTGGTTGGTGAATAGGATGACAGTGGTTCAACATCGTCCTCTGACGATGACGATGGGTCGGGGGAGCGCAGTGGCAACAACTTACTGCGGGCACTGTCCTTAGGATTTTTCTTCTGAGGTGGCACCTGTGCTGTGGTGGTTGTCCGAACCTCTGTAGGGGCCTGCACCAGACACTGGGAATACTTCAGGCCTAGATTCACCTCCCCCAGGTTCCTTTCCTGGCTGGGAGCTGCCTGGGCCCTGTCACCCAGGTTCGTTACTGGTGATTGGGTTGGGTGTTTCTTGGCAGGCCCCGCCTTGGCTGGGGGCTTCGACCGGGCTCTGAAGCTCTTGCAGTATATAGCAGTGCAGGGGGTTGTGGATCTGGGTCGGTGGCTGAATCGATGGCAGGGGCTGGGCGTAGAGCATCGATAACGTCATCGGGGTGGGGTGTCCACGGCCTTCCATCGGGGCGCCTCCGCTGGAAGTATAGGCTGATGAGGGTTGGCTGGCCATCGGGTGGGTCGACTCTGGGTATGGTGGAGGTGGCTGATATGGCATGCTTGGCCACTCCTGCTGGTACTGGTACCCAAGCTGGCCCCCTGGGTTCTGCTGGTATGGATGTGGGGTTCTCCAGTTCTCAGCCATACTCTGCACCTATCTTGAGGTTGTACAGGACATTCTTTAATACAACTCACTAGTTTTGTTTTCTGCCTCCCCTTTCAAAGCTCAGTTATATACATAAGCCATGCAAGCCATGCAAGCGGGTTAATTATTAGTACTGCTCTGATGACAGCAAGGGTATCAGGGGCTGGTGGCTCGTGACATCCTCCATTCTACACAATCTCCTCATACTCTCCTTCTGCTTGCCTATTTTCTGCTCATATAGGACAGTTTCTACTGCCATGCGTCATGGCATTATCTCATATTGATTTCTGACATATCACCCTATGATTTGGTCTCGGTTCTCAGGAACCTTTCCCTGAGAGCCACTCATGTCTTCATGTCTCATATCTAACAAGCCCTAACAGGATCCCTACCGCTTTCAAAATCTTCAAAGGGGATAATTTTCCTAGCCAGTCCAGGAACGAGGAAATCCTAGTGTTCCAATTTGAGTGCTCTACATGTTGGTCTCTTAACCTATGTATGTTCTCTAAAGCCCGGGTCAAATTGCCATCCTCCCCTGTGTGCATGGGAATGACAGTACAACAGTTTTCTCCTGTCACATCGCAAACCCCTTGGTCTTGGGCTAGCATGGTCTCTATAACGAGTCTGTTTTGCACCGTCATCAGGGATGTAGCATGCAGTTGCTCACTTACTCCTTCAAAAGCCTGTATAGTCCAGTTCACAAATCTTTGCTGATTATACCACAAATAATTTACCCAGCGACTGTTATGGGCTATTAAGTGGGCATTTGCTAAGTTTCCTCCAAACGGTATAGACCCTAGTCCTGTACCTGCGTCTATCCAAGTCTCTGATATAGCATTATGGTCGTCGGGTACCCCTACAGGCACCTGATCCCATGTAATATATATGTTGGCATCCTTCTCCCAGGAGCGTGTCTGAGTCTCGGTCGATCTCCGAGCTCTTCCTAAGGTACCATTAGTTGGGCTTATTATTGTAATTAGCCCTGTTACCATTACTGGGGCACAGATCCCAGTCCAGTTGGCCAGTAATACAGCTATAACCTGGCGATCTCCTTCACACACTGAAAATATATCTGCCACTAACTCTGTGCCATTACTAAGGTCACCAATCCATACCCAAGCGACACTTGTATAATTGCGTGACACAATAGATGAATTCCTTGAAGCACCGCTGACCACCTGTTCACACTGAATTTTGGCTTCTTCAGTGGTATTACATATCTTTTCCTGCCTCCGAGAATCTGCAACTCCCTGGTTTGTGATGGTTTTATTCCTGCACTGGATCAGCTCCTCTGCTTCTTTGGAGGTGTTGCTAGAAGTGGAGTTGTCTAACCAGTATTTTATATTATCTCCTCGTGCTACGCAAAATGGGAATACAGTATCTCGTGCCAAGTGCACGACTGGTGGTACTTGATACTCCTTCTTAATTAGTTCAGGGGCGTCTTTAAGGCTTTTTGGACAAATAGCAGTGTTATTAGAGTGTGTGCCTCTCCCCACTGCCATCCACATGGTGCACTGAGCAAAACGGAAAAATGTTTGGGCGCACTCCTCTATATCTGGGAGAGGCCGGACCCTTGGTAGGCCCCTCTTCCTGTGACATGCCATACACGAGCTATTGGTTACCTGTTTAGCGGAGTATTCTAGCCATTGATAGAACATATTAGATTTCCACATGGTCGTTCTTATTACCTCTGCTCTTTGTACCTGCACATGTCTTGATTTCCTCTGGGGCGCCGGATCTAATTGGAGCCACTGCCGGGCTACCTTTATGGGTATGCTGTGCCCTGTATCTGTGTTGATGCAACCTCTTGTGTCACACATAACTCTTGCTGTCACCCTTCTGCACTACAGCGTGGTCCTTTGGACCGGCCATGCAACCTAATGCTTCCTGGGCCCTCCACCAATATGTCATCGTAAGCATGCGATTTATAGTAGGTTAATTGTATTATCTCTCTGTAAGGTATCCTGCCCTGCTTCGCGGCCATGGTTCCTAGTGCCACTACGCACTCGTCTAACTGCTTCTGGCCTTGCCTACCTTGCTCTGCTCCTTCACTTTGTTTTACTCCTGTCAGGATGAGCAATAGGGTTAGTAGTACTGCCACTATCATTCCTACTTTGACTCCTCCCCCCGTAATGTGTGGACCCTCAAGTCTTCCCTGTCCTGGTTTACCGAGGGGCTGGTCCCTCTCCGGCGCTTGTGTCTCCTGCGTCTGTGTCTCCTGTGTCTGTGTCTGACCTTTCTGTGTCCCTAGCTTCGCCTGTTTCTGAGCTGTGGCCTTCTTCTCCTTCTTCTCTTTCTGCCTCTGCTTCCTCTGCTCTCTCTGTTCTTTCTGTTCTCTCTGCCCTTGGGCCCTCATCAAAGTCCCTGCGGCCATCAGGTGACGACTCATGAGATTCATCGCCAGCCACTGTGGATGGGGTGCTTCCCTCCGAGGTGCTCTCTGATGACAGCCTCTCTGGTAGCGACCCACTGCTGTCACTCCGGACTCTGCCCTGGTCCCGCCTGAGCGCCAAGCGTGCTGACCTCCTGGTCCCCTGTTCCTGCGGGGAGGCATCGCCTTCCCCCTCTGGATGACCCTCTACTTCCCTTGGGGCGGCTTCGCCCTCCCCTTGTGGATCTGGGGGAGCTGCTCTCTGTCTGGCTCTAGGGCGAGGTATAGGTCTCTCTGGGTTGTTAGCTCTGCAGCAGTGGTTAAGATGGAACCAAACGTCCTTACCTTCAACTTTCAAAGCAGTTGGTGTGGCTAATATGACCTTGTATGGACCTTCCCTTCGTGGCTGGTCCTACTTCCTTTTGAACACCTTGACGTACACCCACTCTCCAGGAAGTATTCTTTGAAGGTCCTCTGGGATTTCGACCCCTCTGTCCTCGGTGGTGGCTTTCACCTGCTGGAACACAGCCCTGTGGATACGAGTCAGACATAGTCAAACATTTCACCTTGCAACTGCTCCAGCGAGGGCCCTTCGTAGGGACCTCTCAAGTATGGTATCGGCATGGGTCGACCCGTAAGCATTTCATGCGGTGTTAGATGCGTGATTCTGCTGGCTTGTGAGCACATAGACATTAATGCAAGTGGTAAAGCATCCACCCAGTTGAGCTTATCTCCACTATCTGCCACTATCTTGGCTATTTTGGTTTTCAAAATACCATTTGCTCTTTCCACTGGTCCCTGTGATTAGGGATGTTAAACACAGCCAAACTTTTGTTTGATACCCAACGGCTTTATTGTCTCCTGTATGACATTGGACACAAAATGGCTACCATTATCTGATGATATGGTATCTGGCATTCCAAATCTTGGAAAAACTTCTTGGCACAGAAATTTTGCAACTGTTCGGTGGTCTGATTTTGCGGTGGCTTTTGCCTCCACCCATCTACTGTATCTACATGGGACCACACTCGAGAGCAAGAGGAATGAGATATATCTTGGTGGTCATATGTCTATGTAGTCTAACATGAGGTGTCTGAAGGGACCGTCTGGGGGTGATATGTGCGCCAGTGGGGCTGTAAAAACTTTCCTGATGTTGTATCTTGCGCAGGTTTCGCATTTGTTTAGTGCTCTATCTACTGTTGCTGCCATGAATGGTGACCACCATACTGCTTGCAATTTCCGTAAGATCTCCCCCCTTGCGCAATGGCCACTACCATGCGCCCAAATTATTGCATGTCTTAATAGTAAGGTTGGTAGTACAAAATGGCCATGACTATCTCGCCAGAGACCATTTGTTGGACCCTGTTGCACTGTTGTGATCGCTCCTCGTTTCACCCATAGGCGTTTTTCTGCCTCACTTACTCTGTTTTGAGCTGTTATAAGAGAGGACATGGTAGTTAGGGGTTCACAGTCTTGTGTGGTTAGCATGGGTGCCATTACCGCACCTATTGCGGCCTTTTTGGCTGCTTCATCAGCAAGGTTATTCCCTTTGGCTATCAACGAATCAGTCTTTTGGTGAGCTGGACATTTAATCACTGCTAAAGCCGTGGGAAGAAGCATGGCTTCTAGTAGGTCAAGGATGGCACCTCCATGAGTTACAAGAGTGCCGTCGGCTCTGCGAAACCCTCTTTGTTTCCATATGTTAGCATGAACGTGGCAAACGCCATAGGCATATGCTGAGTCTGTGTATACATTTAGCGACTTCCCTTCTGCTAATTTACATGCTGCAGTTAGAGCTTTTATTTCTGCGAGCTGGGCTGAGCAAGGCTGAGCAAGTTTACATGATTTCAATGTCACGAAAGTTTGGTCATCATTTTCGAGTTAGACAATCCCGTAGCCGGCGTGGCTACCTGTGACGTCACGGAAACATGACCCATCCACAAACAGTGTGAGATCAACAGGAATTGGTTGGTTATGTAGATCTTCCCTAGCATGCATAAATTTCTCTGTGTCATGAATACAGCCATGTGGCGTACCTTCTGTTGGTAACACCAGTTTTGTGGCTGGGTTAATGATGGTACAGCGCTGAATGTTAAGTTCAGGGGCTGATAGGATTACCTCATAGCCCGTGCGTCTGGCTTGTGTTAAAACAAACCGTGGACTTGTCAATAGTGCATGAAGTTGGTGGGAAGTATACAACGTGACTGGATGTCCCATGGTCAGTGATGATGCTTTCTGAAATGCAAAGACGGCTGCAGCTAGCCCCTGATAGCAAGGTGGCAAACCAGCCTCTATGTTATCCAGCTTGGTGCTATAATATGCTAAAGGTTGCTTCCCTGTGGGTGTGTCTTGCATAAGCACAGCACAGGCAAAGCCTGACCTTTCAGCCACATATAGATGAAAGGGTTTGGTATAGTTAGGAGTCCCCAACGCTGGAGCGGATTGCATGTCTATTTTTAGAGCTTGGAAAGCTCCTTCTGCTTCTTCTGTCCATACCAACTGTGCTGTATTATTGGTTTGTCCTGCTGCCCTTATCAGGGCCCTGAGCGGGGCGGTTTTTATGGCATAGTCACAAATCCACGGCCTGCTGTAACCTGTCATGCCCAGAAAAGATAGCATTTGGCCCACCGTTTGCGGTTGAGGGGCCTTGATCACTGCTTCTAACTGAGATGGTGCAATACATCTTTTGTCCCCACATAGTCTTCTCCCCAGGTACTCTACTGACTGTTGGCAGAACTGTAGTTTGTTTTTACTAACCTTGTGCCCTCCTTCTGCTAAAGCTGTAAGCACAGCAATGGAGTCTTTTTCACATTGTTCTTTTGTTGGACTACAGATAAGCAGATCGTCTACATACTGCAGCACTGTGCTTGGCATGTTCAGACTTGCTAGATCTTGCGTTAACACGCGGTTAAAGATAGAAGGCGAATCTGAGAATCCTTGCGGAAGTCTGGAGTAAGTATACTGCTGATTTTCGTACGTAAAGGCAAACAGATATTGAGAATCTGGATGTAGTGGTACACTGAAAAAAGCTGAACACAAATCAATCACTGTGTACCACTGGGTGTCTGGTGGGATGTTTGACAGCAACGTGTGTGGGTCTGGAACGAGTGGTACTTCGCCGTCTACCACCGCATTAACTGCTCTCAAATCGTGAACTAAACGGTAATCTGTTGAATTTGGTTTTCTGATGGGAAAAATAGGTGTGTTGCAAGGGCTTTTAATTTTAACCAAGACCCCTGCTTCCACCAGACCCTTAATCGTTGGCCTGATACCGTCAATCGCATGCTGCTTGAGAGGGTATTGCTTCTGATATGGTAGGTTAATGTGTGGCTTCAGCTTAATGTGAACAGGTTGGGCTGATTTTATCAATCCCACATCAGTCCTATGAGCTGTCCACAACTGGGGTGGAACTTGATTCAGCATCTCATCATGTTCTGCAGTGAGTACCATATGTGTGGGCGTGCTTCCATCCACCATTACCTTACCTGCTACTGCCTCATCACCTACTTTGACTGAGATTCTGATAAACTGCTTATCTTTAGAAATGTGAATGTACTTGTTCTTTGTGGGCATCCACTCTTGCACCTGCAGAGCACGCTTGACCATAGGACCAAGATGGTGAGACTCATAACCTTCTGCCACTAACAGGTACTTGAAACCACCCAGACAATTCTTCCGGAAGGCGGATGGCCGCTGCCACGCCTTCCGGTCCCAAGAACATGTCTTCACTCGTGATTAGACATGGTTTCTTATTAATTACTGCATCCCAACATTCTTGGTAATCTACATGAGTCAGATCTTTGTCATACGTGAGCGTGCAGTGCAGTGGCAGAGTGGGAGTACGTGCTGTGTCATAGTGAAGTCGAATCCACACCTCCCATTCAGTCCATGCCTGTTTGAGGTGTGACTCTTGTGGTGCCAGCTGGAGCCAATAGGCAAGTGCTTGTTGCTTTTCTGTCATGCTCAGGGGAAGCTGTGACATCATGTTTTGTGGGGGTTCGTCAGGGACATCCAAATACAATCCATCTTGGGTGCACATGATCTTTGCTTTCAATGGGCATAGAATGTCTCTTCCCAACAGGTTTACTGGGGTATGGGCTGAATATAACAAGGGTGCACATATGGTTTTGCCTACAATGAGCATTGGAACGGGCTCCGTCAGTGGTATGACTTGTGATTTCCCAGAGAAGCCTATTGTTTTTATAGATAATAGTAATGGTGATGCGTGGCATTGGCAAGGTTATCATTCCCTGCTGTATTTGGGTCTGTTGGGGCTGGCTGCAGAGGTGCTTGGGGCTGGACGGCCTGTGGAGCTGTTTGATTTGCCATCACCATGGGGGCCTGAACTTTGGTTTTGTCTTTCTCCTTCTTGACCAACTTACTTAGCTCTCCCAACTGCAGCTGTGTCAGTTTGTTGGCCAGCTGTTTGCTATCCTCTTCCATTTTCTTTTTATCTTTTCTGTAGAGCTCCACATGATGGATAATGTGTTCTGAAAACAGTGGCCAGTCCATCTTCATCAATCCTACCACACCCTCTAGGCGTCGCTGTACCTCTTCTGGCATGGCTTTCTTAACCATCATTTTGAACAGACTCTGAGTAGTTTTATTAGCATTCCACGCTTCTCCTGTCTCTTCCTTCCACCGTTTCTGGAAGTTGTGTAGGAACTTGGAGGGACATTCATCTTCTGCCATGGTCTCTCCCTCCAGCTTGGATGGGTCTCTCTTTGCCGGGTAGTGCGCTCTCAGCTGCTGCCACACCCGGGAGCGGTGGTGTCCAAAGCTCTCATCATCGTATGCATTGCTACCAATAGCTGCACTTAAGCAAGCTTCAGTGAATATTTCCAAAGTGGTCTGTTTTCCTGCCACATAGGTGAGTGTGGCTTTGATGTCTGCTAAGGCCAACTGTATACCAGCTGTGGTTTCTTCCAAAGCCATTATCCATTTGTCAGCCCCATCTGTGAGCACTGGTAGGCGTTCTGCCAAGCCTATCATATCCATGAAGGGCCAGGGCTCGTATTGTTTTCTTCCGCCAGTTTTTCTCACAAGGGGGCACATGTGGGACCCTTCCTCCTCTTCATCCGACAGGTCCACCGGTTGGTCACCTACTGTTTTCCCGTTCCTTAGTTTCATGCCAACTCGGTCCTACTGTTTTCCCGTTCCTTAGTTTCATGCCAACTCGGTCTTGGCTTCTTCTATCTGTTATCTGTTCTTTGTCAGCGGCCTGTGCCCCCTCTGTCCGTGCTCTATCGGATTCCATAGTGACTTGGAGTGTCAGAGTGATATGCTCTGTTGTGGGGCTAACTCGAAGTTCTCTCTGTCTCTGCTGAGAAGCCCTGTGCTCCTCCAGCCACTCCTCCAATTTGTCCAACTCCTGAGTCATACGCCCTACCCTGTCTTCAGCCCTCTGAGCGGCTCCTTCCAACTGCCAGAGTACCTGTTGGTCATGGGCGTCGGCCGGTGATGCTCCCCTTGAGGCACTTTTTTTGGGACCCCCGCACCCATTGGATGATTCATCTTTCATTTTCTGACCTGGGTGAGGTGTGGGGTCGATGGTGGCCGTCCCCTGATGCTCTTCTTCTTGGCGCACCCGACGGCGCTCCACCTCCCGTTCCAGCCATTCTTGCAACTGTCGTTCCTCCAGGGCGCTCAGGGGCCTGGGTTGTGGTCCCAGCCCCTCCTCCTTTTTCCTTCGTGATACTGCTGTGGGGGACTTAGACTCCCCCAAGAGGAGGCTCAAGCAGCTTGAACGGTGAGCAGACTTCTTCATAGGGAGGCTCGAGTAGCTTGAATGGAGGGACTCGTATCCATCCTCCCTTAGTCGCCTCGGCTTCCCATTCCCTTTGTGTGCCAGGGGTGGGGCTCGCCTTCCTTTAGGGGGAGTGCCTTCTGCACTGGCGAACCCTGCTGTCTCTGGGTCGGTTGGTTGCTCAGTTTCCCTTCCCCTCTGGCCATTCAGTTCCTTTGTATATAATTCAGAGTCAGTGGCCTCTGTGTCTCCGTCATCCTCCGATGACCCGTAAGTACTGTCTGTTTCTGAGGGAGGCGCCGCTTCCAGCAGTAGTTTTCTCCGCGGTCCCTGTTTCTTCTTCTTGGTCTCTTGCTTAGTATTCTTGGTCAAGGTCACTGTGAATTTCCCCTGCAATTGGCCCTCCATTTCCATGGCTTTTGAATCTCTTAGTGGATATTGTCCTATTATTGGCTGTGTTGGCTCCTGTGGGTATGGGGGTGGTGGTGGTGTGGGTAGGGGTGGTGCTGTAGGCATCACGGGAGCTGTAGGCGTCACTTATTCCTGATCCTGGTGTTCTTTTTTCTTTTCCTCCAGCTGCACCATCTGTTTTCTTCCCCCTGCCTGTCTGAACCATCCCAACACTTCCCTTTCCTTAGCTCTCTTGTTCTTTATCTTATAGCTGGCTTTGATGTCTCTGGCTTCAATGTGTCTTAATTCTGACTCTACTTCATCACAGCATGCTAGATTGAAAGTACCTTCCATCGGCCAACGATTTTTCCCTGATGTTCTTTTGTGCCATATGCTCACACATCGTTTAATGCGTTTCACTTGACCTGGGTGTTGCCGCATCACTACCTCCACTGGGGTTAAAACCCCTTTTTCCATCTTTCCCTGGTTGGCTCCCATGAAGCCTTGTTTGGCTTCACTGGTTCTTGGGATCTCTGGCTGCTCGTCTGTTTCTTTTGTGCGTATCAGTACTATGATCTTCCCTACTGTTATAGCAGTTTTATATTTCTTTTCTCTATATGGGTTGTACTCTAATTTGTGTGACCCGTCCCCTTGGGAGACCTGGGTTAGACACCCAAATTTCCCACTCGTCTCCCACTCAACTTTTCTGGGCACGACAATAATCTGCAGCCGTGGAGCGTATCCCTCCCCGCCTGCTTGGCCTTGTATCCTTATCTGGCGCAGAGGAAGTGAAGCTACTGGTCCGTTCTTATAATTATCACACAAGCTCTGTAATAGTGGGTTTAGTGAATAAGGAACCCACAGTCTACGCAAAATCACTTCCCACGGGGCACCTGGAAACTCTTCTTTTACCTTTTTCAAATTAGTGAATTTAGTGATTTGCCAGAGTTTTTGTTTAATCTCTTGCTCGTCCTGCCAATGCTCTGTCCCCTCACTATCTAAGTAGGTGCACTCCAGCCAAAAGTATGTGTGTATTCCCCTGTATTCTACAGGACCCTCTGTACTACAGTGTTCTTCTTCCCAAATTTCGTCTCCACTATCATCTCCCTCTTCCATCTATTTTAGGTGTCTTTTATTTAGTCTCTGATCTTACCCCTTTAAATGTTATTATGACGGTAAAATGTATGTACTTAATTTATTAGTCAGATCTTTCCTACTGTCTCTATTTCTCGCCCCCCTCCTTATGTCTGTTAGGTCAGTCGTCTAGTAGCTTATCAGTCTTTTTACACTCACATTTTCATTCAACATTTTACTGTATTTACAACAACTTTATATGTTACACTTAGATATGTTAATTCACTGTACAATTTTACACTTTGATCGATCTGCTGACTGTTCTCATTTATCTCTTAACCCTTTGGCATTCTGCCCGTGCAGTCCTGTCCTCCCTACACAATGCTCCCGCCCTTACAAGCTTTAAAGGAATGTTGGCAAGGTTGACAGCGGTATCCACAGATATGCTTTTTATGTCTTTAACTCTTTATCTTTTCTCTTATCTCCTTGGCATTCCGCCTGCGCAGACCTGCCGTCCGACACAACACCCCCGCCCCTACAGGCTTAAAGGGGTGCTGGTAAGATAGGCAGCGGTAACCACGGATATGCTTTATGTATTTCTTCTCTTTGCTCTTTTTAACTCTTTACCGGTTATTTTCTCTTCCCTGTATAACTCTTACAGGTTTCTTCTTCTCTTGTGCACTTCTTATTCTTATTTGTCTTCTTAACACTTTAAATACTTTAACTATCTCTTGTTATCTTGTTACCATACATTCAACACACACACATTCACTCTTTCCGCTCCAAGATCACACTTATTGCACCAGACTCAACCGTCTCCAGTGATGTTAGTTGTCTCTCAATGATGCCCTTAATTATTTCCTAATCAATCAGCACATCATAATTAGGTTCTTTAGAGGAGGGAAATTTGCCAAATACCTTTGACCTGGACGGCCCCAGCACTGCACCCCAGACACATCCGGTTTAGGCAGAAAAAAGCTCTGCTTACCTTATTTTGATGGCCACCTGTATGTCTGGCGTGCAGCCCAGTGCTCCGGTCTCTGGCTCTGACTTCTCCTCCCTCCTGGCTCAGCTCGCCACTTGTAGAAACGAAAAATCGGTTCCTGGAATTGGGCCAAATGGCTCCCAACCTCGTCTTCACCTTCTCTTCAAGATCGTCCTCTGCGTTGATTTAGTACTCTAGGTTCAGTTGGCTGACACTTAGAGAAACACTGGAGTCAAATAGAATCTGGTGCAATCAAGTTTAATGTGTCCACAAGCTTTAACACATACAACTCATGAGTCAGACTCCGGAGCAAGACTGAAGTTTCGCCTTCTGAGCTCTCCCTTTTATGCTGGTGAAGATTCGAGAGAATCTCCACCCTTTATCCTTTAGTCCTTCCTTCCTGAGCCCAAACCTATTGGTGGTAGGCCCTTTTGCTTTTGTCCAGATCATGCCTGGGCATGTTTTAATGGTGTAATCCTTTTACCTCATCCTGGAAATCCCCAAACTCTCCCACCATTAGGTTTGAACTTTGTTTCACCTTATTTTTTAAAAAACACATATGAACTTGGGGACTATTACTATAGGGTCCCCTGTGCCTTCATGTAATATAACTTTAGTGTGTGTGTGTGTGTGTGTGTGTGTGTGTGCATTATTACACTTTCAGGCAGTACACCGTATGGTGTGTGTGTGTTCTCAATATCTGAATACATAAACTTGTGTAAAAGTGTTCTGACACACATGGATACATAAAAACATTATTATATGAACTTTAACCTTAATCAGCTTATGTAATATGCTTCATTTGCCTGATCAATGATTAAATCTTACACTAAAGCTTCTCCACTGAATTCTCTCCTATTGTGAGAGAAATTAAAAACATTATGAAAAAACACTGGCACATCTTACAAAGCGACCCTGCCCTCAAAAAGATCTGTGCTGAACCCCCTCTGGTCTCTTTCAGAAGAGCGTGCTCATTAAGAGACAGATTGGTCCATACGGTCTTGAGTGTCCCCTCTCCCAGGACTACGTGGTTGCCCTCCCCACCTCTAGGGTTTTATAGATGTGGTCACTGTACCCACTGTTCCAACTCAACTGACTCTAAATATTTCTGTCATCCGCGTACGGGGAAAAAGTACACAATTAATTCATTTATCAACTGCAGCACTACCCATGTTATTTACATTCTGAAATGTCCATGCGGTAAGGTTTATCTGGGACAGACTAAACGCCCTCTTAAAGCCAGGATAGCTGAACATAAGGCTGCTATTCGCAATCATAACATGGATTATGCGATAGCACGCCATTATGTTAAAGCTAATCA
>NC_065510.1:46939322-46958115 GCF_006386435.1 Epinephelus moara
TATCACAAATCACAATTTGCCTCACAGGGCTTTACAGCATACGACATCCCTCTGTCCTTATGACCCTCACAGCGGATAAGGAAAAACTCCCCAAAAAAACCCCTTTAACGGGAGCCATTTGGCCTACAAAACAAAATGGTTGACAACAAAGAACTACCAAAGTGGCCGAATCAAAGCTGGTTTCAGATTGGGGGGTAGGGGGTGGGGGGGTAGGGGGTTTGTCTGACCGTGTGGTCAGGACAAAGACAAAGGAAAAGAAACGGGAACTTTGAGATGCCTGTTCGGGTGTAGCTCTGTTGAAAGCCTTTTTGTTAATGACTCTATGACAATGTGACGTGTGTTGCAAACGGTCTGGATTAGTGCAGAGATTGTTTAGTTGTGTGCAAGAATCTGTTTGTGAACAGTAGCAAACTAAACACTTAGCTTTGGAGAAGCCAACTAATCAATGACCTAACTGCAATCTATCACAACAATAACTCAGTAAACGGCATCAAATCACATACAACAAGTTAAACAGTCTTGCTTAGCCTGTAAAGCTGTAATAAGCTATGCCCAGTTGTTACATTACCGATCCTTGAATGGATGGGAGAAAGAGTCACGTGGTGGTGTGCTGCTTTGTTAGCCGGCAGAAGAAGGCTGGGAAGATGATTCCAGCTGCAGTCTTTGTTGTGTCCTTTCCAAAGGTTCTGATCCGAGTAAGCCAGTCTCTCGGGGTCCTTGCAGAGTTAGACGCTGGGTGCTAACTCACTTAGTTCCTTGTTGCTGGAAAGCTAGTTGCAAACCTTGTGTTTGCAAGAGAGTCTGTGATCAATCGCCCTCCCTTTAGTGGTTTGGGCTATGGAGCAAGGGTCTGGGCCTCTGCTGTTCCAGGCCCAGCCATGAAAAGGTGTGAGCTGTTGAAGCTTCAGAGCAAGAGAGAGAGAGATCTGAAGGGAGCAGACCTTGTACAGATGCCTGTGACATCACAGAGTCACATGTCACTGTAAAAGTACTGTCCAATCAAGTTGTGAGACTTGTGTCTCACTGAGGTGTGAGGTGAGACCTCCTGTGGAGATAGGTGTCACATAGCTCTCTTTGTTTGGAGAAGAAAGAGCATGCAGAGGAAAAAGGCTTTAAATCTACAGTTTAGATTTTACCAAATGATAAATTATCTGTGGTCCTGTGAATCCCAACACTGGAGAGTAGGTCCGCTCCCTGGTTCATCAACCCGGGCACGTGCATGACCCTGACGGACAGGAACCGTGTCTATGTCTAGGTCCACAGCCTGTGTGCTATTCTGCAGAGGTTTGTGGAGCCCAGGCCCCCTTGCCTGTTGACATATGCTGCTGCCACTGTGCTGTCAGTTCTTACTAGCATGTGACGGCCTTGCAGACTCAGAGTGAGAAAATGCAGACCCCACTGGTGCCCCTGTTATCGTGGAGTGCACCCCAACCCTCTAGGGAGCATCTGGCGATGCAGTACTGGACCAAGCACACTCCCCCTTGAGATGTTGGCAGGGTCCTGCCACCACCTGAGGTCCGCACAAAGCTGCACAGTGACGACCACTGCTGCCTGCAGTTGTCTCTGCGGACAACGCCCCAGGCTGAAGAGATGCCTCTGGACTGGATGCATGTGTGGATAAGCCAGTGGCACCACTCGTAATTAGGCTGCCATAAGACCCAAGAGGCGGAGACACAGCCGCCACGTGGCCCTGGCACCCAGTCAAAAATGAGAGAGGCAGGTCCTGATTGAAACCTGCCTCTGCTGTGACAGCATCACCAACCCAGCTCTGGCATCCAGCCTCATGCCTAGAAACTGGGTGGCCTGTGCAGGCTGAAGACTGCACTTTTTCTCATGAATATGTTTCAAAAGCACAGACACATGATGGCAGCACTGCTCCTCTGTCTGTGCCTTCGGAGGAGCTTATACAGCCCCATGAGGTCTAAGACAGGCCTGAGTGTCCCATCCCGCTTCAAAACAAGACAGTAAGTAGCGGGAATAAGACCTTGCCCTCGGATCTTCTTCCTATCTTACATGATAGCTGACTTCGCCATGAGAGTGAAAATCTCCGAGCACAAGACCTGCTTGTGTTGGTGGTCTGCAATAATGGAAAATGCAGCCACCCTCGTCAGAGGAGGAGTTCTCCGGCCCCGTTAACGATACCCCTGAGTCATTGTTAAGACAACCCAGGAGTCTGCCTCCAGAGCCTCCCATGCCACCTGAGGGCAAGGGAGGGCTGGGGGTGATGTCGCCTCAGGACCGAGGCGTGGGCATGGCTCGCCCCCGGCTTGCCCCTGGCCACTGCCGCATCCTCTGCCCCATTTAGTCTTGCCACGCCATGCTGCATCCAGCTGGATCCAGCCACGTCTTCCTGCCCCCAAACAGGCTGAGGTTGCTTGGGCTGCTGCAGCTGAGGCCGCTGCTAGCCCTGACCTCGCTTCAAGGCACCTGACACCTCCTCTGCACAGCGACAGGCTTCCTGGCCCTGCTGAATCATCATGGATGCGTCAGGCCCATGCAAGGCAGATGGCTCAACAGGCAGTTTGTAGTAGACATGCCCTATCCTCTGGCTGCAGCGTGGACTGTGACAGCCAGAGATGGCGCCTGGCCACCCAAACACTGGCCCTGCCAGCTGCTTAACCCTGCTCTCTCATGAGCTTTGGAAGAAGTGAGGAGACAGTTTGTAGTTCGGCTATTAGAACCCTACTACACTCCTCCTCCAGCTGGCCAATGAGATGGCGCTGGTGCAGGGACAGAATGACACCCGTGGTTGCCAGCTGTGTCTGGACTGCCATGGCTTTATGCATTTTTCCCAACAAGCCATCTATTACCTTGAAGTTTCTACTTGGGCAAATTGCCTTGCCCAGGACGGACTTTGAAGCAGCCACCAAGGCAGCCAAAGCCTGATCCATGAGGGGGGGGGGGTCAATGGCCACCATCTGTCCTCCCCCGATTGTCAACCGCAGACCCGCGTGCCAGCTGTCAGTGTTGTAAACCGACTCCTGACCACCTCCTCGGAATCAGAAAGGAGAGGCACAAGGAACCATGAGGGTCACCCTCCTGTTTCATTATCACCTGTTAGTGACTACGGTCCTAGAGGGATGCAGCCCGCTGCCCCCTGACTGAGTCAGGCTCAAGCAAGCTGCTATGCCTCCACTGTGCGTAAACAGACAGCTGTAATACACGGATATGGCATCCCTCTCAACTGTTTCACTCCTTATTGTCAAGAAGAAACAGTGTTTAGCTATCCTCAAGAGGGACATGCGAAGGCCAGCTCTCCAACCTAAACAAAGGTAAGTGGTCTTAAAGATTATTAATTTTCCATGTCGATTACCCCAAATGGGGATAATTCCCATAGTCATGATATAACTACTGGGTGGGGAGATAATCTTGATACGATTACATTCTTGATATGAGAACATCTTCAGTATTACAGCAATATAACATCTGTTGGGCTATTCTTTTTTTACTATTATTATTATTATGAAACCTTAAGAAAGGGGGAAATTCGGGAACTGTCCCAGTCACCTTTAATTCACCCTATGCTGCAGCTGCTGCCAGCAGCTATTTAGTTTCACTTAGCATAAAGATCCCAAATAGCTAGTATGTCTCTGTTTACAGGAAACAAAAACAAACTGTCATTATCTTTAAAGACACTAATTGCCAGATCATATCCCATTTGATTAACCTTAAGAAAAAGTGTAAAAAAAGAGCCAGGTTAGCTGTATCTCTGTTTCCAGTTTTTATTCTAAGCAAGTTCAACTGGCTCCTGGCCCCTGCTTTATAAGCGTACAGATGTGAAAGTAGTACCAATCATCTCAAGGCCCTGATACACTTAGCCAGTTGGCCATCAGTCAATGTTCAGCCATAAGTGAGCATCCATGGCCCTTGTCACTGCGGTGCGTCCTGCACAATGTTGAATCAGCTTCTGCAACTGCGAAGCCTCTTGATGAATGAAATCACTCTGATTGGCAATTCAGAGTGCACAAGAGGAGAAACTGAAACAAAGATGAACAATGAGCTAAAGTCAAGAGGGAGTGAGACCAAAACAAACTTGTTACATAAGGTAAGATTCCATTCCATTTTCAACCGCTTATC
The DNA here is from genome assembly GCF_006386435.1 of Epinephelus moara. Taxonomy (NCBI): domain Eukaryota; kingdom Metazoa; phylum Chordata; class Actinopteri; order Perciformes; family Serranidae; genus Epinephelus; species Epinephelus moara. Next base: position 46,943,400 of record NC_065510.1, read on the forward strand.
TGGGGTTGGATCACAGGGGCAGCAGGCTGAGCAAAGTACTCCTGACGTCCCTCTCCCCAGTGAGGCTTTCTCCTCCTCCTCTCCTCCTACCAGTTGGACATGCCTCGAACACCTCTAATGGGAGGTGTCCAGGAAGCATCCTGATCAGATGCCCCAACCACCTCAACTGGCCCCTTTTGATGAGCAGCAGAGCAGCAGCTCTACTTCAAGCTCCCTCCAGATGTCCCAGCTCCTTACTCTATCTCTAAGGCTGAGTCCAGCCACCTTTTGAGGGAAACTCATTTCAGCTGCTTGTATCCACAATCTCATTTTTTCGGTCATTACCCATAACTCATGACCATAGGTGAGGGTTGGGACGTAGCTGGACCAGTAAATTGAAAGCTTTACTTCAGGCTCAGCTCTCTCTTTACCGCAACAGTCCGGCACAGCAACCACATCACTGCAGACGCCGCACTAAACCCCTTATCATCTCACACTCCATTCTACCCTCACTCGTGAACAAGACCCAGACATACATGAACTCCTTTGCCTAGGCAGTAACTCACAAGGTAAGATTATTTTTCTTTAGTCACTGAGCTCTTCAGCAGAAACATTTCCTGATGATTTGTGCTATTGTTCACTGGCGCAAGGTAAATATGCTCTGTTCTTTCAACATTAGATGGTGAACTTGCAAACTAGTGTCAAAATAATCTTCTCGTTTCCTCTTTTGAGTGACGATTACAGACTACTGCCATCTGCTGGTATTGAGGGGTATTTCCTTTCACGCAGGCGCAGAACCTATGTGTTGGTTGGTCTTGGGTTTAAGTCATTGCGGGGTGTTCATGTGCAACTTTTTGGCACAAGCAACATGAGGCAAAGCAGCAGGGGGCCTTCATCACTGCTAGCTCTCTGAAGATGGTTTGGTGTGTCTGGTTCTTAATATTTTAGTACTAACTTCAATCTGTCCAAAGTGTAGCTAGCTACACAAGCTGTTAGCTAGCTGTTTCCTCCTGTTACAGATCTTTATGCTTAGCTAAACTATTTTCCACAGACCAGGTGAACTCTCGGTTTTCCTGCCTTTAATGTTTCTTGCATCCTCCAGTTCCTTTATCTGTAATCATATATTCTACTCAGCCTCTGTCAACCCCTTCTTTGGGGTACTACGTACAGTACCTATCCATTTGCCCTGCCCCCCCCTTATGTACATTCACTCCTCTCCTCTCCCAGTGCAGACTGAAGGGCACAGAGGACTGCCAGTCTGGTCCTCATTATAACAATATGTGCGATACCTTTTACAGTTGTCAGAGTAAGTGGGTAAATCTGGCTGCATTGCCCCCTCTGGCAGGAGGCCTGTCACATCAATGACCTGTGCTTCTGTAGGATCTGCTGTCGCCGCCGGTCGCAGACTGATTCTAATCTGCGGCCAAGCCCTCTGCACTGGGACAATTAAAAACATCACTTTTACAAGTCAGAGCACTTGCTTTATAAAGATTTCTTTTTCCAGCATGCTTTGCTGTATTTATTTATTTGTCCTTTTGTGTGTGTGTGTGTGTGTGTGTGTGTGTGTTGGTTGGGAGTGGGGGGGGGGTTGACAGGTAAGAAACTTAAACAGTTTTGACATGTACCCACCTTGGAGTGTGACATGGTGATGATGTTTGCAAACAGGAGAAAATGCTGAGCAAAGTGACAGTTTTTTTCTTCAAATCTTTGGAGATAATTACAGTGTTTACCAGCAACTTGTCAAACCATATACCTGATATTCCAGGGCTTTAGTCAGTTTAGGGTCTCTTTAACTGTTGGGAAATTTTTATCAGTGTTTGTGGCAAGCCTTACTGATTATGAAATCACACAGGATTATAGAATAGTGTTTATTAGAATGTCTCCATTCAGTATATCTCGTCCCACTGGATGCAATGTTAATTGCATCCAGTGGGACGAGATATACTGAATGGAGACAATACTATAAATGCAGTCCATAAAACAATGACATACACCCTCTGACAGAGTTCATAACCAACAGTGTTTCAATTTACTGATGCATCGATAGCCTACTCCCCATGTTGTCTCAGTTTACGAGATTGTACATCACACTCACACACAAGAGGCATCATGCAGGTGCACAGGTGCAAATATACACACACTTTATATCTCTCTGATGCACACAGAGACACACACACACACACAGACAGGACTGACTAGCATATTTCAACAGGAGAGGGGAAAAGTGCTTTATAACAGAAATGTCAAGGTGTTTTAAGGGAGAAATATACTTTGGCACACAACAGCATTTGATGAAATGTGACCTTGAGTTCTTTTTCCATTTTTGTTGCATCAGAATAATGAATGGTGCTGGGTCAGGACAAAAAGACGGAAAAGGAAAAAGCAAATCTAAAAAAACAAAATAAACTATTTTTATGGTTATTACAATCAGCTATAAGCAGAAAGGAATTAAAAAAGCATTTTAAATGAGACACTGTATGCTTGAGTCACTGGCTAACACTGAGAGGCATCCAATAATAAACACAAATCATTCTCTGTTTATAATAACTCTTATTAATTACTTCTCAGAATCGATAAAACCAGACAATTGAATGGAACTGTTCTTTAAGCACAATTTATAGGGAGTGTGTGTGTGTGTGTGTGTGTGTGTGGGTGTGTGTGTATGGTGGCGGCGGCGGGCTGAGTTCAGCTGAGTGAAGAAATGAGAATCTGTTTGATCATTTGCAGTGCACACAACTACTGACTTATCACTGGAGGGAAATGAGAAGGTCTGGAAAAAAAAAAAATTCAAAAATTAAAATTAATTACAGGCTGATCGTCTTGAATCCGTGTAACATTCGTTCATTTGTTTTTCAAAATAAAACCAAATATGAAAAAACAAAATAATCCCTGCTCCCCCCCCCCCCCCCGCAGCAGCACGCATCACTGAAGCGGTTATGTGAAAACTCAGAGTAAGTTAACCCTGACGTGGTGTGACGTTTCATCTTCCTACTCCAAAAAAACCCCTATGGGAAGGGTATGTTGAAAATTTCAAGGGGGCGCTATAGAGGCATTTTGTCACCCCCCATGGGCGACGCCCCTATCAGATGTATGAGCTCGCCATTTTTGACCTGTGTATCAATTTCATGTGAATATGATGTCGCTGAAGCCATCAAAAAGCCAAACATATTTGGTGGCGAGGGCAACGTCATAGTAGCCACACCCCTTGACATAGAGAAAAGCTTTTAATAACTTTTGATCAGCATGGTCTCAGGGGCTGAGGCTGTTGAGCAACCAGGGGCTGCGGGGAGACCCAGAGCAGGCATGGATTGGTGGTGTAAATGTGGGGCTTACTGGCCACTTTATTAGGTACACTTGTGCAATCTAATACAAGTCAATACAACAGCTCTGCCACACATTCTACGTTTACAAAGCTTTTACTTTTTCAGCTTTTGTCAGAAAGGTGATTATTCTACTTTATTATTGAGGTCGTAGTGGGTGGTGTTGGTGTACTGGAGTGCAATATATTTAAAAGTGTTCCTAATATTTTGTCCTCCTCAATTAGACAAAATTAGGAGGCCACCTCAGTACACCACCACCATTCACTATGACCTCAATAATAAACAAAGTAGAGTCACCACTTTCTAGACGATGTCAACAATAACCGAAAATTTATAAGCTTCAGGGAAAAAATCATGGTATAGTCGTTTTACTGGATTGCATTAGATTACACAGGTGTACACAAAGTGGCCAGTGACTGTATGTTACATACATACAGATTTCCTCAAATAGTAGCCGGGGCTACTATTAACAAAATAATAGTTTGGGACCAGGCTACAAATAGGGGCAGGCTACTGTTTGAAGGAGGCTTTCAATTAAAAAAATTTAAAAAAAAATCACAGCCAAATTTGAAAATACAAATACTGTATTTTTTTTTTAAACAGCAGAAATATTTATGTAAACCTGTCTTTACAGTAAAAATGAATATTTTCTATATAGTATTACAAAGAAAGTACAGTATTATTTATAGTAACAACGTTTACATTAACAGTAAAAATAGTTTTTGGTGTTTTTGTAAATCACCAATATTTACTATTGACTACACCACAGTGTACTAGTTGTCCTGCCTTGAAACAGCCAATCATCTCATCCTCTGTCCCATCTGCAGCCACTGTGTTGCCACACACCTTACAAGACAACATGCCACAAATTAATTTTAAAACTAGGCTACATTCGTAATAATTAAAACTAGGCTACATTCGTAATAATGACTTTTTATCTCACAATTTTGATTAGGAATAGCAATTTTTTTTTTCCATTACTGGCGAAAATGGGCTTCCATAGATAAAGATGGTTACACACCCTAAGCAGGCGTCATATGCCAGCTGTTTCCACTTGCCACACAATAAATAGAACATAAGTCTTTAAGCTGGTTAATATTTTCTCCATTAGCTATCATACTAAACAGCACTGTTGCCATACAGATAACATGAATCTACCTACACATTATTTACATATTTAACAATGTCAAACACAAAACAGAAGACCCAAAGCAACCACATTGACTACATCTCCCAGAAAGCCCAGCGCTCTGGGAGCATGCGCGAAGCAGTCTCGAGATGGCAGCGCGGACATGTGAAGACACGGCCTGTGTTTACATACTGCACTAGCCTTGAACTAATACGTTCATTGCATGAACGTCTTGAAAACGAACCCCCTAATACGTTTGGGGGTTCCCGGTCTCGACCGATTCACGTCTCCATAAACGTTCAAATCAAACATGTAATGTACTAACCGCATAGTCACAGATTTCACACTTACTACCAATGTGCAATACACCTCCCAACCGCTAAAGTGGCGCTGTGGTGCAGTAGAAAGCCGGTGCACTCATTCATTGCAGGACGAAGAAGGGGTGAAGAAAATTTCAAGACATCCCGAGATAAAATGCATGTTTATTGAACAATAACGGATATACAAACACACGGCAACCCCCGTACACCTGCACGTGCAGGAAACACAACACAATGCTCTACAACAGACCATGGAGTCAAACATTAGTCCACATTAGCTCAGCGAGTGTTCAACCACCGGCATGTCTCAGCTAACATCAACCACCGAGAATGCTCCCGGGAGTTAGCTGAGTGCTAACCGAGTGAGATGCGCTATACACACATTAGAGGCTGAACGCTTATAACGCTAATAAACCACAAATGATAAGTTACCTAAAGCACGTCAGGATAGCGTGGTGAACGTCAACACACAACCATTTATTAATAATTCAGCCGTAACAACTGTGTGGCACAAACTCAGTGCTTTGGTTAGAAATAATGTTGGGCTCGGTTCGGGTTCGAACAGAAATATGCGGCTGTGCCGCACTCTGACACACACACACAAACACACGGAAAACTGGACATTATCAGTTTATAAAAAGAAACCTGGACGCCCCGGACGGGATGTGAAAAGTGGACATGTCCGGGCATGTTTTTATAACGGTAGCGTCAGGAGCAGTCAAAGATCACCTGGTGGCAAGATAGTTATCTACCAGTGTTCATAAACTAAAGAATGTTGGTCATGGCCGAAATAAAGATAAACATAGATAGATTATGTATAGTTAATGTGTTCAAGGTCTTCTGACTCTTTAAAAGTTGACATGGTGTCTCTAGCTCAAAGTATGAGGGACAAGAAGAGGTTGAAAGTTGATGAGTTTTGAAGAGGATTTGAAGATTTTCCAATTTACTTCCATTCACACTAATTAGACTGCCACCAGAGCGCCACCTATTGGCCGATTTGCACCAAAGTTTGCACAAACCCTCATCGGGCCATGGAACACAATCAGCAAAAGTGTTGTGGTAATCCGACTGTATTTGGTCAAGATGTGAAAGACTGTCTGTTTTGAAAACAATGTGCAGGAATTTGTTGTTTTATATTTTAGGCGTTTTTTGGACTATCAAAATTCTTTTAATAACTTTTTGTCAAGAGGGTCCACAGATGCTACATGCAAAGTTTGGTGCAAATCAGTCAAATCACCTAGGAGGAGTTCGAAAAAGTACGTTTTTCATTTGTCGCGATTTAGCGAATGGAAAGTTACCACAAAAGTGGGCGTGGCTTACACCACACAATTCAGCTGAATTCAGAGAATACGTAAATAGAAGGTTTAACAATGTGCGACATGTTATGTGGGAGTTATTAGCCAAAAACTCTTTTACATTGAAAATAGCGCCACCTGCTGGTCATTTTTGGTGTGTCAGTTACAGGGGCCAGTCTATACCACCCCTATCAATTTTACTTCCATGAGTGTTATGGTGTTGGCACAGTACTAAATATTAAATTAGACGGCCACCAGAGCGCCACCTAGTGGCGGATCGGTTAGTCCTTCATCAGATATCCTCGGGAGGGCATTGACAATAATTATACCAAGTTTCATGTTAATCCGCCCAACCGATGTTGAGATATAAAATACTTCAATTTAAAGAGCGCCACCTGGTAGTCATCGCCTGACATTTTGCACAGAGCCTCAGGGGCTCATGGGGAAGTAGTAAACTGAGTTTCATGTCATTCAGATACACCAATGTGGAGATATGCAGCACTTCCTGTTTATAACGAAATCTGCAGGAAGTTGCTATTTAATAACTTGAGCATTGTTTAGAATATCAAAATTCTTTTAATAACTTTTTGTCGGGAGAGTCCACAGATGCTGTGTGCAAAGTTTGATGCCAATCGGTGAAATTGCCTGGGAGGAGTACAAAAAGTAGGTTTGCGACATTTTGCGAATTTGCGGAAAAAAACGGCAGGCGCAAATGGGCGTGGCCTATACCACAAGATTCAGCCCAATTCACTGAACGCATGGATATAAGGTTTTTGAATGTCCGACAAAGTATATGGGAGTTATGAGCCAAAACGCACTTTCCTTAATAATAGCACCACCTAGTGGTGGAAATTCAGGACGACAATAGATTATAAAATTTGTCGCCAGGTGTGACTTATCTGCCAAGTTTGGTGAGTTTTAGGGTATGTTCAGGCAGTGAAAAATGCAATCATATGGGCAGAAGAAAAAAAATAAAAAATAAATAAATTAAAGCTGCAAGCAGCGTTTGGCGGGACCTCGCACTCGCGCCCGTTTCGGTCCCCAGCATATGTCATCACTGTGAATTATTTAGAAATATCAAACATATTGCCACAAACATCAGAAAATCCTTACAGAGCTGAACGTTTTGATGTTTGAATGCTTTCTGTAGCTGTAGGTATGTAGAAGTGATGTCACAATATGCAAATTAGATGAGCGAATTTCTTCCCATCAGATTCCTCTTCCTTTATTTTGAGGATGAGATGAGAAAAACAGCACAAAACAAAAGAAATCTACTGTGTCAATATGTTCAAAATGTTGTTTTACTGAGATTTATGAAATCCAAAATGGCCGCCGCCTAGTGACGCCACAATATGCAAATTAGATGAGTTAATTTACTCCCATCTGATTCCTGTTCCTTTATGTTGAGGATGAGACGACAAAAACAACACAAAACAAAACAATTCTACTGTGTAAATATGTTCCAAATGTTGTTTTACTGAGATTTATGAAATCCAATATGGCTGCTGGCTAGTGACGTCACAATATGCAAATTAGATGAGTCCATTTACTCCTATCACAAACTTTGGGTCATGATGAATAGTTTTGTCATTTACAGTATGCCTTTATCTCTCACCACTTTCAAGCCACAGCCTTTTGAAATGTTGAAATGAAAATGAAACATTTTCCTCAATTAACTCTGGCACCTGAAAGGTTAAAATGGAGATGATGCCCCTGTCATGTCTGCATGTAAGATGTAGACACGCACAGACATCATGTTTCTGTGAGTTTGTGTGTGACAGCGGTTGCCATGTGCACACCTGGAAGAAGAGCAGAGACAGACAGAGACAGAACACAGAGAAGAGACCTGTTTTAGTGGAGATTTAACTCCTCGAACAAGTTCTTCCCATTCCCAAACCGTTGATAAAGTTATACAGAAGATCTCTTTAGCAGCAGTTGAGGTGGCATGTGTGCGTCTTTAAAGCCGATACAATAAACGGTGTAGGAGGAGATGTTTTTTTAAGAGCATGTTTGAGGCGAAATATTACTTTAAAAGGGCAAATAGCTCACTTCCTGATGGATTTAGGTCATGGGTGTCAGCGCGTGATTTGTATGTCGAACACGCCAGTTTTGGTTTGATATTTCTACAACATTCCGACGGGCTGCAGTGGCCAGTTTAGTGCACCTAGGTGGCGCTAGAGAGCCCATTTTGGCACTTTAGGGGTTAATAATGTGTATTTGCTGTTTCAAATGAAGTTTCTGCTGCTGTAATCTGTCCTTTAAAGATTGTGAGACACACAGACAGAGAGAGCAGTGTGTGCGTGTCTGTGTGTGCAGCCGTTGTCATGGCGATTAATGACTTGCCTGCACCTGAGGGGCACACACAGAGCTCATGAGAGAGCAGATCAGCAAAGGCTGTTTATAATGGGTTTTAACTCCTCGAACAAATTCTTGCCATACCCAAACCGTTGGTCCAATCAAGAAAATAAAGTGATTGTGAGAGACAGCCACTTCTCGTGAACGCACGTGTCGTGTTTTATATTTCTCGAGTCAAAAATGTGGTCAGAGGAGCGAGTTTAAAATGTGTTGCACCTAAGCTGTTTCCAGAAATTTCTCCTCTGAGTTTACATGGGAGTGAATGAGAAAAAAATCGGCGCTCCCTTCGCTTTGGAGCCACTCAGCAAAAATGTGTACGTGTGAGAGATTCCATGTCAACATATCTGTGAGCAGGACAAATTTTCCTACGTTTTGTGGTATAAATTGTGTCTGTACAGTGAAAATTGTGGCCATGGCAGCGAGTTAAAGACAAAAGTTTTAGACGATTTTTAGAGCCCTCTCCACTCTAGCTCACAGCATTCCGTGCAATACACACCCATTATAAACTGACAATTTCTCCACTTTTGCTCATGGTACTTTGAGAGGCACAGATTAAAAACGGTAAAAGATATGAAAAAGATGAAAACATGAGTGAATAGATGAGACCTGTGGCAACATTTGAGAGTTGGAATGGAGTCTGTAGCACAAAGTATGGAGACGCTGTAAAGGCTAGAAAAAGCCCAAAGATTGGTCTCTTTCTCCCCCCTGCTGCCATTCATTTCCTATGGGACAGCTTTCGAAGATCGTCAGGACGTTTTTCTGACATCTCACCTTTAGGAGGCCATAAAATCCAAACTAAGCGAGTAATGAAAAAGTTATAAATAAGATCTGATTAGAAGGAGTTGATCTGTCATCTGTGCAAATTTGAAGCTGATAGGATAAATGGTGTATGAGAAGAAGATTTTTTAGGAAAGGCAGTTTTAAGGCAAAATCTTACTTTGAAAGGGCAAATAGCTGACTTCCTGTTGGATTTAGGTCAGGGGTGTCAGCGCGTGATTTTTAGGTCTTCATGAGACGAACATGGCAGTTTTGGTTTCATGTTTCTACGACGTTCCTACAGGCCGTGGCGGCCATTTTTGTGTGCCTATGTGGCGCTAGAGAGCCCATTTTGGCACTTTAGGGGTTAATTTCATGATTTTCTAAAATTTTTCACCGGTTCTGATGTGCGTGCCAATTTTGGTGAGTTTTTGAGCATGTTTAGGGGGTCAAATTCCAGTTCAAAGAGGCGGCAGGAGAAAGAAAGAAAGAAAGAAAGAAAGAAAGAAAGAAAGAATAAACACACCAAAAACAATAGGGTCCTCTGCCTCTATGCTCGGTCCCTAATAAATAATCGGGAGAAAAACAATAGGGACCTCCAGGTCTATGACCTGCTCGGGCCCTAATAATTAAAGCTGCAAGCAGCTGTGATCGGGCCCTCGCTCTCCTGCGCTACTGTGGGGGGCCAGCAGTGCGCATAACTGAAGCAATTATGTGAAAAGTCAGATTAAGTCAATCCTGAGATGAGGGAAACTGTGGGTTGTCTGGTTGAGAGTGATAGCTAAGTTAAACTCTTGGTCAGTTACTATGGTGTTGGTGTTTATCAATATGAAAATATGGCATTTCCTGTTTCCACAAGGTGGCGTTATGAGTTAGAGTGAGTATGAGAATAGGAGGCGTGCAGGGCTGGGCTCTTGTCATGTACTGAAGTTTTGAAGCAGTTTGGATGAAGTATGTGGGAGAGAGAGTTGCGCGAATATGTATGTTGATGCATCAAATATGGCCACGTTACAGCGGTCACGCCCCATGACATACAGAAAAGCTTTTAATAACTAAAATTACAATTTTGAATAATAACAGTCATTGTAATGCAGTTGAATATAAATGGCTGTAGCTCATTTGGTTACCTAATAGTTCTACTACATATACGATTCATAGTGTATACTGGCAAATATCAAGTAAAATGTCAAGGCTATATTCTGTTTTTATAATATTTTTTTTTATTTGGAACTGTTATAGAGTCCCAACACTTTCCACAAGAACATGCATTAAGCAACAATGGAGTTGAAAGACATTTTTTAACATGAAGAAACCTCCAGCAGAACCAGGGTCAGTGTGGAAGGCTTGGTTGGATTTGAGAAGAGAGAGAGGGGTGGTCAGAGAGGGAAAGAGGGTTCATAGAGAGAACACCAACAGCAATGTATACGTGGAATACATGAATAGATATAGTATAAATAGATATCCATAAATGAACAAATGAACATGACTATTTTTAAAGGAGGGCTGTGGGGTTGACAGAGAGGACATGAACAGCACTATGAGCTATATTCATAACTCCTGAATTCAGTCAGATTCTGTGTTGCTCTGTAGTGCAGGTTGGTATATCAGTTTATTGTTGTACATGCTTCTGTGTGTGATCAACACATTGTGGAGAGGGTGTGCAGGGTGTTGTATATTTTCCACATTTGGACAATATTCAACTTTCCAAAACCACTGTTGTGGTGGAGTCCAATTTCTCCCTCAGAACATGGCTGAATGATCTTGCTAAGTGTGTTGTTGTCCTGGAGTTTTAAAAATATTAACTACTACATGTGTAGACTACATGAGTGTTTTTGACAAGTATAATATTCTCACATTAAAAAAAAAGTAATCAAAATGATGGGTTTAGCTCTGCTGTACATGCAGGAGATGCTGGACGAACAGGTCTGTAACCAGTTAGAACACATGGCAGACAGAGAGCCAGCCAAAGAACACACACAAAGACATTATACACAAATTTTAATACATGTTTAACATTTCATACATGTTCATATAAGCAATATTTTAATACATGTTCATACATTAGTATCACTATACTATACATTACACATTTAAAACTAAATTACTCAACACCACAGTTTAAAACATTATATTTTCTATATTACTGTACATTACACATTTAAAACTACATTAGTCAACACCACAGTTCAAAACATTATATGTACTATATGACTTTACATTACACATTTAAAATTACTTTACAACAGACAGATAGTCAGCCTGGGAAAACATGCGCATATATGCATGTGAAATATCTTATTACATATATTACATTTGCTATACTGTTTTACATTACACATGTAAAATTGATTGAAATGTGTAGTGTTAACCAAAGTACATGGAATCAAAATCCTGTTCAATAACACTACTCAGACTAAAGCTGCACACAATACCTTCATGATCACTAAAATAAATAGGCAACACTAGTGTCTGAACATCATAAACTGGTGTTTTGACGTACACATGGTCAATGAGTGTGCCTCTCTCTGTTGTGGGTTGTGTCACATGTTGCACAAACCCTTTCTCTATCATAAAACGACACAGAGATGAAGATGTTAAAACATCATCATTAAAGTCCCCCATTAGCGCTGCAGTTTTATCCAAGGAGTCCAACCACTCAAGCAACACACTGAGATTTGCCTTAAACAAGGACATAGGATATGATGGTGGTCGATAGATCACAGCTATCACTATGTCCAAACTATCAAAGACACAAACCAAACACTCAAGGTTTACGTTCGAGGCCTGAAAAACTTCACAGACTAAATTATTACTGCAATACAAACCAACTCCACCATGTTGTTGCCCTTGTAGTTCCAAGAGTACTGGTTCATCACTAGTGTATGACAGACTTCGGGGACAACTGTGAAAACTATAACCTTCTATCTGGACTGATTCTAGTGAAGTATCTGCAGGCAGCCATGTTTCTGTGACAGCAATACAGTTAGGCTGAAAAGACTGTGTACATGATGCTAAATTTGATGCGATGTTAGGTCTGGCCATGTTTTCTATTAAAAATTGAGGCATGCTTTGAAGAGCATCCTTTATTTTGGCGTTACAGAATATGGCCTTATTCTCAAAATCCCTAATTATCAAACCAGTCAGAGTCCTGGCACGACTCATAGCTACATAGGCCTGTCCAGGAGCAAATATGCTTTCTAGACAGACCACTGCCTCATCTACAGTGATTCCCTATATTTTGTGTACAGTACAAGCCCAGGCAAGTTTTAATGGAAATTGCCGGCGCATCCCACCTTTACCGGTGGCTCTTTCCTCTTCAGGCTCGATCCCTGTTGAGCCAAGTACAAGTGGTGGGGTATGTGCGCTGTTTTTCCTCCTCTGGGCACCGACTTTATAATCATCAAACTTCACAAACACCACACGAGGAAACTTACTGTCAGTCTGATAAACAATATCAGTGACTGTGCCACATACGCCATTTACAAGACCATCAACGACATCAATATTTTTAATTAACATTACACAAGCGCCTTTTCCCAACAGCTACGTTTCATCCAAACATGTGTTAGATGTTTTGCTGTGATGGCCACTCATCAACTCCAATTTCCAAGTTCTTTTATTGTTTACAAAGTCTTGGGCATGGATTTCTTGATAGTCGGGACATGCTGTAATCAGCTGCTGAACATTGTGGTCATTTACTTGTTTGTTAGTAGCAAATATGTGTAAAGCTGAGCTGACTTCACCAGTTTCACGACTTTTCAATATTTCAATGTCACTGTTCAGCATTGGAGTCCCTTTAGTGCGTGTTCTGAGCCGATTCAACAAATCTGCAAACACACTATCCTTCTGCCTGGCTGGCCTGAACTGTTAAATTGTTTGCCCAACACTCAGGTGGCATTTGACCTCTATTAATTTTATAATGACAGCTGTAGCATATCCACAGCTTCCCTCGAGCTGTGTCTAACAACTGACTGGGCACATCACAAAAATCATTACACTGATGTAAGTAGTTCTCAGATATGCAGTTTGCTGCTATTGAGGCTACTGTCCCTGTTTTACTATAAGCATCCCTTTTACAATGTATTACCTGGTGTCTAAACAAAAGCCTATGACAAATCTAACAAACAAACTCTGGCCCATCTGCCACTTTATCTAAAAACTGCTTCATTACAAAGTCAAACTGCTGTGTGTTCACTTTCTTACGTTGCCTTTTCAATTTAACATCTGCTGCAACACACTTCTTATGATCAGGATTTTGATGATATTTCCTGATGCTTGCAGCCTTTACATTGTCTTTATGGATCTTATTAAGCCGATATTTAGTTTTACTCATTTCTCTAATTTTACTCTTATGTAAAACATTATTCTTATATTTAGTGATGCTGAAGCCTTTGACCTGTTCCTTATGTACAGTGTTTACTTTATATTTATGAACACTAAACGCCTTCACTTGCATCTTATGTGCAACATTATCTCTGTATTTATTAACACTAAGGGCCTTCACTTGCATCTTATGTGCAACATTATCTCTGTATTTATTTACACTAAGGGCCTTCACTTGCATCTTATGTGCAACATTATGTTTGTATTTACTCATGCTCAAATGGTTTTTGTGGTTTTTGTGGTATTGAATTTTGTTGATATTTTTGGTTACGAATTGTCTTTACATTTTCACGATGCAACATATTTTGTTGATAGTGTTTTTTCATTTTTATGTTACGTTTCTTTTTCAAGTATTTTGATACATCACGTTTAACAGGATTCGACTTATTCACTTCAGAAACATTACTTTCAGCTTTACTTTTGCATCTTAAGTTATAGCCTTGTGAAACAGTTGTGTTATCTTTACAGTAACCATAACAGCTCTGTGTTTCAGGATGGCGAACACAGACAACTGTCTCATAATGGTTAGCGTTAACATTATGTAAAAACACACCTTCATTTGAGAACTTGGTATTCTGACAACTATTTTTAGGTGTTAGTGTTTTCACTTATTATAATAATTGCTGGCTTAAATAATCAGCTGTGGCTTGAATCTCTAACTCGGTGGCCCAAGTACCAACAAAGCACATCCTTGACTTTTTGATGTATTCTGATATGGAGGGATAGTCGTTTCTCAGAATACTCTGATATGCCATAGGGTTGCTTTGTAACTGCTTCACTGCTGCAAGTCTAATCTTCTTATGGTACTTCTGTGTACCACTAATAGCCTGGCTAACTGCATGAAAGAAACAGTTGCCATCTCCCACAATCTTCTCTGTCTTACAAGGAATCCCTAAGGGACCAACAGCAGAAGATGTGGCATCTACCCTCTGTGACTCCATGTTAAACTGCTTACACAGAGCAAGAGCAACATTTTTAGAAAGTGGATGAAATTCAATTCAATTCAATTCAATTCAATTTTATTTATAAAGCCCAATATCACAAATCACAATTTGCCTCACAGGGCTTTACAGCATACGACATCCCTCTGTCCTTATGACCCTCGCAGCAGATAAGGAAAAACTCCCCAAAAAAAACCCTTTAACGGGGAAAAAAAACAGTAGAAACCTCAGGAAGAGC
>NC_065510.1:46958802-46964119 GCF_006386435.1 Epinephelus moara
TACTAGAGCTACCTGATAATAGAGAGTTACAGTAATCCAGCCTAGAGGTAACAAAAGCGTGGACCAATTTTTCTGCATCTTTTCGGGTCAGGATAGGCCTAATTTTCGCAATATTACGCAGATGAAAAAATGCAGTCCGTGAGGTTTGTTTTAAATGAAAATTAAAAGACAAATCTTGATCAAATATTACGCAGTGGTTTCTTACGGTAGCGCTAGAGGCCAGAGCAGATAAAGAGTTTCTGAGTTGTAGAGAGGTCCACTAGCCATTGGGCATCGGTGTTGTGTGATGCTTCTCTTTCCCATATGCCCTTCCGATATGTTTCCATCTCAGCTCTTGGTGGGTCTGACCTGCTGTTAAGACAAATCTTGATCAAATATTGTAAGTTTTTACATGCTACATCCCTAATAAACACAACATCTGAATTTACTTCATTATGAGAAGTCTTTGTCTTCTTAGATGTGTTATTTTTCAGTGTGAGTTTTTGTTTCTCACCTATCTCAGTGACTGCACAGACCACTGGTGCGACAGGATTGTCCTCAGTTGGAGCAGTAAGCTGTCTCTCTGTACACTCTACAGCTGTAGTAGCACCCAAGGACAAAGTACTTAATTAACTTGAGTGTTTCACACTAACACCACAGATCTCAAAAAGGTTAGGAGTATGCTGAAGAAAACCTGCAAACTTGCTAAAGTGCTGCAAGATTTGCTGGAGAGAGCTGAAATAAAGCACAACACTTTGGCCTGCACCATCAACCATCCCATCAGCACTGCGAGCATGGGAGTCAACCACAACATACTGGCCATCTTTACTCATGATGGCACAAGTATTGCCACTCAGTGTCAACAAGCAGGTATTGTATTTTGTGCACATTTTACTCAAACCATCAGAGAGAGTGGTGAGCCCTGCTGGAAAAAACTCACTCTTAACACCGTCAACATCTCCAGTTATGTGGTCAACACCAAACTTCAAATCAAATGTTTGTCCATCAAGGACATACTGATGAGGCAATCTGGAACACAAAGGTATGCAGACCCAGCAGTGATCAGTTTGCCATCCCTCAGGGATGTGTACAGCTCATCACCTAAGTACACAACCTTGTCCAGTGTGTCAGTTTGCCATGAAAACACACTGTCTTTGTCGTGTTTCACTAGAGCAACCAAACTAATTGCCATACACTGAAGACCAGGATATTTAAACTTTAGGTCGCCTTAATGGAAACTTCCTCGAACAGAAACGCGACTTTGGGAATGAGTTTGAGCCTGTGGAGCCATCAACACAGGACCACTGCAGCCTTCTCCATCAGCAACACACTGCTCCACAGAAATGCTACTGACACCAATCCACTCTGCACCCAACGACTCCTTCAGATTCAGGATGTGAATCATGAGGTCATTCAAGCACGTGTTAAACACAACAGCAGACCGACCAATATCGGACGCCAACCCCAAAGTATTACGCTCTCCACAGTCCACCACAACAAAGAAGTCACTGTGCTGGATGATCAAGATCACTGCTCTGTGGAGGTACAACACACACATCCCATCCCTCAACACATGCTGCTGTAGGTCCTCCCACAACTCAGTCCCATCATCAAATGCAACAAAGTCACGGTAAACTGCCTCCCCCACATCCACCTTCCACTTCTGACCAAACAGATGAAGCTGCTGATGTCTGAACCCACCATTTCCCCTACCAACTGTATTTGCCAACTTACGACCCTCGTCACAAACATCATCAATGTCAGTTGCACGCCACGTACAAACCGGAGCAATGCTATGCCTAGCTGCTGCAACAATACTGCACGACACGTAAGCATCGACATCAAAACGTGACAATGCTGTACGCAGACTGCTCCCTGACACTACTGGGTGAATCACTTTCTCCAAACACCTGCAAAGTAAAGGACAGATACGTTGCCTTTGAGTGGCCCCTGGTGTGTCCCCCTTAGCTGCTTGAGTGTCATGGACTACCGTCACATCTGGGCCAGCAGCCTGGACAGGCACAGGGACAGGAGACACAACCACAGAATGGGTAGCCACACATGGAGGAAGAGTGGTCCCCGACACAGCACAGGTCGACACAAGGTTGGGTGTCGCCTCCTCCTGCATTAGAAAGACAAAAAAATAAAAACATTAACAATGGCATACACAGACATGATCATCCAACTATCATGCTACTACATTAACCAGAACACCAGAAAGCTTGCATGGATCCTTCAAATAACTTTGCTTGCCTTCTGGTCCAAAACTCAGGCTTCAGGACGAGCAGTCAACACGGATGTTGAGGTCTCGACCTACAGAAAGAAAGAAAGAAAGAAAGCATATTGTTCTGTGAAGTCTCTCCCTATTGAACACAGAAAAATTACTGCTTCACATTCGTCACTTGCAAGAACTAACAAATCTGCACATACCTTATTCCTTGCCACTTCCTTCCTGACACTGGCAGACACCCTAGCTCTTGGTGTTGTTGCCGGCTGCAAATACAAAATATATAACCATCATAAATAACTTCATTAACAAACTACAAACCATAACTTCATCTTCATTTCACAAGAAGTGAACACGTGCTATATTTTTATTGGTGGTCAACTGCTCAACCTGCAATGAAGTTTCAATGTGGATTAAAACATTACATACCTGCTTCCTGGCAGGTCTGTGCTTCAGGGACACAGGTTTGGAGTCAGGTTCCACAAACACTGTCTAGTGTAAGACAACAGAATGAAATTGTCAAATACTTGGACAACAACCACTTATAGACAAACAATATAAGATTATGTCAAGTTTGAATAAGGGAAAGCAAATATCTCATTTATCAGATGTCACTTTCAGCTTAATTACCTTATTGTGTGTGGATACGTTGCCATGAGCCGATGGAGCGACTTCTTCCATGGCAACCAGCATGTCAGGTGAGAACCGGACAGGATTCAGTGGAATGAAACACTCACGCAAGGCCACTGGAGTTCCATCCACCTGTATGACAGACATGTAGATTATATTTAACACGTGTGTTTCTTATATGAACCACAAATACTATCACTGTCATGTAATTATCATTGTTAAATGAAAAGATCACATACCACATGATGAACCACTCGTTTCTGTGATGAACCAGAGGCATGCTCATGTTCAGAGTGGTTCCTCTGTAATGACAAATGGAAAAAAAAATTATTGAGCAATTCACAACTTTATTTAAATGTCATGAAACAAATGTACAAAGGTCAGCCTCTTACCTTCCTGCCCGACTGTATAGATGTCCACTCGGGAGCGGGGGCCCGTGGAACTGCGACCTCCCCCACCACAATCACATGTGGAACCACCTTTGGCAGAGGCTTGGGAGACAACAGGCGCGCCACCTGTGGTTTAGGTGATGGTATCTCCAGGTGCTGTTTGGCGGCAGCCAACAGCGACTCCACGAGGATAGGCATCCCCATGTCGTCACTGAGGTGCACCTACAAACACAAAACAATGACAAAAAAAAGAAATCTAAATATAATTTGAAAAATGTGACTTTTACTGTCAAATATGCCGCGTTGAATTATTTTCTATTACAATATTAAAACAACAGATTCTACTTACACCATCATGGCACCACAGTTTGCGGTTGTTCAGGGGGAAGCGGTCAGCATGGTGAAAATATTTCACACCTTAAAAAAAACAAAACAACAACAACGAACAAGAAAAGAAAGTTGGTTTTTGAAACACATATTTTAAAAGGCAATGTCAACCTTGTTATTAGAACACCATAATGGGTATAATATTAGAAATTATATTTAAAACATGTAATTCTTATAAAACATCATAAGTGTTTAGAACCATGTGTCATTATTTTCAAACATACCGAGACGTGTTGACACGCGGTGAAATTCCTGCCGAAAAAACTCTTGGATGTCCCCCGGGCCCGTCAAGCGTGGGACAAGGTCCACAACGAAAACCTAAACAAAATAATAATGGTTAATTACAAAATCATATTAACCTGTACACATCAGCCTCATTAAAAAGAATACATGAATAACCCACCTCTGCAGTCGGCCACACACTGCAGACAGTGGCCAGGTATTGGCCAAAAGCTATGCCTCCTTGCTCAGGTGTCTTGCTGGCCGTCAGGTTGTTGCTAGGGGCCATGACACAGACAGCATCAGGGGTCCGAAGAAGAACAGCATGTTCAACCTCAGTCCTGAGCTGGTCAGCGCACACCCCTGGAGTGGACATGACGCCAAAGGTGTAGCAATCCTCTGGCATCAGCACAATCCCATCTGCAACAGAGCGCAGATGCGACGCCCCTACAAGAAGAACAAGCTGGAACAAAAGACAGGATTTCTTTTAGTGTGAAAACACACAACTAAAACTTCTAATCATCAGTGAAATCTGTAGGAATTGTACATCCCTTCTTGCCTGGGACCTCAACTGGAATGACCAATTTATGCTGTCGCCCAGTGTGAGCATAAATTGGCCATTTGTGTACTTTGTGGCGCCACCCTGTGCCACAACCTGTTGATGAACATAAAAAAAATTTAACATAATAAGACCAAATCCAAACTTCGAACACCTCAACACAATATGTGAACTTTTCAAGACTATAAAAATACTCAAAGTTAGTAGTTTAACTCAGTCATACATCAAGGATATACATGAAAAGTTGATTTCAAAAAGACATATGACGTACATGCACCAGCATCACTGGAGGCCAACTGAGGTGCAAGCACTTCAGTCCATTGCTCCGACATCCTCCACTTAGCTGCCTCAGGGCGATGGTAGGACTTGCCACGGGGCATCTAAAAGTATAAAGACTCAGTTATTAAGCATATCAAAATCAAACTGATATTTCACTAATGATTTGACACTGACAACAGCTGACCTCACACACACACACACACACACACACACACACACACACACACACACACACACACATCATACACTTTTTTGATGCCAAACAGTTTCACAACCACACTGCATTCTAACTTCTTCAAATACTGTCTACTTGATTATTAAATCAATTATGTCCACAAACACAAAGCTTTAATTGCATTGGAACATGCTTTGTTAAACACAGTAGGCTATATCACAGAGCATTGGACAAATGTAATTCTTGTTCACACTTTAAACATAAGATTATTTCAAGTGGACAGTCATTTCCTACAGGACTCAACTTAAGTATAAATCAATCAATCAATCAATCAATTTTATTTATAAAGCCCAATATCACAAATCACAATTTGCCTCACAGGGCTTTTGTGGCGCCATCCCTCTGTCCTTATGACCCTCGCAGCAGATAAGGAAAAACTCCCCAAAAAAAACCCCTTTAACAGG
This sequence comes from Epinephelus moara, assembly GCF_006386435.1. NCBI lineage: Eukaryota > Metazoa > Chordata > Actinopteri > Perciformes > Serranidae > Epinephelus > Epinephelus moara. The sequence goes on from NC_065510.1 coordinate 46,964,111, forward strand.
GAAAAAAAC
>NC_065510.1:46964687-46967177 GCF_006386435.1 Epinephelus moara
TCCTCCGGCAGACTAGGCCTAAGTCAGCCTAACTAGTGGCTGGTACAGGGCAAGCCTGAGCCAGCCCTAACTATAAGCTTTATCAAAGAGGAAAGTCTCAAGTCTAGTCTTAAATGTGGAGACAGTGTCTGCCTCCCGGACCGTAACAGGAAGATGATTCCACAGGAGAGGAGCCTGATAGCTGAAGGCTCTGGCTGTGTTATACACCACTACTATACGTATTTTACGGTTAACTACACCGTGAATCTGGCTGCATGTTTTGTTTCCTGCTAGATTGAGTGTGACTCATTCATCCAAACTTTGCAAACATGGTCAGGATTTGTAATGGACATATGTATGTTATTCACTATAAAATGTGGTTACTATAAGTAAATGCATCTCTGTACAGAGAGGGAAATGCTCCGTTCGACACCCGCTACGCTAACTGCTCGCTTAGTAACGCTATCTTGCTAAGCTACGCTAATGGCAAAACATTGCAATTTAAACACTGAATATTCCACCGTTTAAAAACAACCACTGTGAGCTGACGCAACACCTAAAATACCTCAGTCTCCTGTTGAGTCGAAGGATGCTGGAGGTTAAGTAGGCCCTACGCTACCTAGCAGCTGTGCTACCTAGCACCTAACGTTACGCTAAGTAGTCGCTACGCTAACGAACGGCAACGCTATATTACTGAGCTGAGCTAGTGATAATACATTCCAATTGATAATTCTGTAGGTACACACATAGTTTACATAGCATACAAACCCACATATAATGTCACTAGCATGAGCAACATTCACAAAATGACTACGCTACAAGTAAAATTCTCCCAGATCACACATACCGTAATGTCTGGTGGATCCTTCGGTGAAGATCCAATGAAAGCGGAAGTCCGCCTTTTAGGTAAGTAGTGATAAAGTTTTTCCCAGCAAAAAGCTGAAAAAGTGTTTTCCTCAGCAAAGAGCCGCGAAGAGTCTTTGTCTCAGTCTCTGAGTCTTAGAAGCTGAAACAGCTCGTCAACTCAAAGGTTTGAAACGAAGGCGCGAGAGACCTGACGCTGAGTGTAAATATACGTGCTTTTCAGTTGAGCGCAACCAATCACAGCGCAGCGGGAAAAAAAATAAAATAAATATATATATATATATATATATATATACACACCACATATTTCACGTCACTATATCACCGTTTTGACTAATCTGATGTTTGTAAAGTCTATAAACACAATGATTGAACAAACATTACTATCTCTGTGTGCACGGCTTGTAATGAACATGGTTATCATAGATTAGCTGGGTTAACCGTTAGCTGTTAGCCCCGTTAGCGTTGTCTGTAATAACACAATTAACTCAATAAACGGTCCGTAAAAAAACATTTTGTCCAGCGGATATCTTAGTTGCAACATGACTGAGCTAGCAAAGCAGTTTTGTGTTGCTATGTGTGACATTTATTCAGTTTTAGGAAATCACGATGTCTAAAAACTAGCATCAATGGCGGCAGATGATGCAGCTGAGGGACAGCTAACGTTAATAGCGAAACCTAACAGCAGCAACAAAGCTAACATCAGTACGTCATCTGTTAAAAGCCTACTGGTGTAGGATATGACATGAAACTACTCCGGTTAGCTCAATCATGTTGTAACTAAGACATCCGCTGGAAAAAAATATATTTTCACGTTGAGGAAACAGCGTTTTGGGGGGGGTCATCCCCATAGACATATATACATAGACGCCGCATTGACTGCCGCTGCCTATCAAAGAAACGATCTGTGTTATGACCTAAATAACATGCTGTTTCTATTTGCAGAAAGTATTAAAGCATGAAATCCCGCATTTGTAATGTACGAACGCATCCTGTGTCATAACTACATGTGTGCCGTTTGTAACAAATCAAACCTCGTGAAAATTAGTTGAAAATTCAGTGAGTTATTCTATTTTACTTGTGCATACAGATCCTTCCTCAATAGAAGTGAATGAACTGTGGAGGCGAAGCGAGACCCATCCAAGATAGCAGTTGGCGAGGACGCGCTCAGGCACTCGATGCGGCATCTATGTATATATGTATATTGTCATCCCTATGTTTCCCGGGTTCTATGTTGCCTGGGTTGTGATGTCCCCATTTAGCAGCCAAAGACCAACTGGTAATAAAATAATAATCATCATGGCCGAAATAAAGATAAATAAGCTATTAAGTGCTGCGTTTTGTCTGGAACTCTGTTCAGTAAATCCACCATGATTATTCATTCGTTTTGTGATAAAAATAAATGTGTGTATGTTGTTGATCACAGATGTTGATATCACCTGTTCAGTTTGGTCCTTCGACCAATCAGATATTTCTTCGTCTCTTGTTTTTATGACGGTAGCGTCAGGAGCAGCCAAAGACCACCTGGTGGCAAGATAGTTATCTACCAGTGTTCATAAACAAAAGAATATTGGTCATGGCCGAAATAAAGATAAAGATAGATAATTATGTACAGTTAATGCATTCAAGGTCTTCTGACTCTTTAAA
>NC_065510.1:46967648-46970208 GCF_006386435.1 Epinephelus moara
TTCAATTTAAAGAGCGCCACCTGGTGGTCATCACCTGACATTTTGCACAGAGCCTCAGGGGCTCATGGGGAAGTAGTAAACTGAGTTTCATGTCATTTGGATACACCAATGTGGAGATATGCAGCACTTCCTGTTTACAACGAAATCTGCAGGAAGTTGTTATTTAATAACTAGTATTGTTTGGAATATCAAAATTCTTTTAATAACTTTTTGTCGGGAGAGTCCACAGATGCTGTGTGCAAAGTTTGATGCCAATCGGTGAAATTGCCTGGGAGGAGTTCGAAAAAGTAGGTTTGCGACATTTTGCGAATTTGCGGAAAAAAAAAAAACGGTAGGCGCAAATGGGCGTGGCCTATATCACAAGATTCAGCACAATTCAATGAACGCGTGGATATAAGGTTTTTGAATGTGTGACAAAGTATATGGGAGTTATGACCCAAAACGCACTGTCCTTGATCATAGCGCCACCTAGTGGTGGAAATTCAGGAAGACAATAAATTATAAAATTTTTCGCCAGACCTAACGCGTGTGCCATATTTGGTGAGTTTTTGATTTGGGAAAGGGGCCAAATTGGGGATTATATGCACAGAATAATAATAAGGGGGGCCAAGCCCCCCCGTGCGACTCGTTCCCCACGTCCTGCGGAGCCCATGGAAGTTGTCCCCGAAGGACGACGGGCTCTGGGCGAGCGCATGTTTATGAATGTGTCATTTAAAATGTGGAAGTTACAGGCAAAACTGCCTTTGCATCCGTTATAGCGCCACCTATAGACCAATTTGTGACGAATTTGGCACAAAGCCTCTGGATGACCTCGGAAATGAGTGACTTAAGTTTGATGTTGAAAGCATCTACTTTGAGCGAAATATGAAACAAAAAAGATTGTTTGGTTGTAACAAGCGCATTTTTTGGAGTGCCAAAATTCTTTTGATAACTGTTCATGTGACACATCTGGAGATTCTATGTGCAAAGTTTCAGGCAGGTGGCACTTAAAATGTAGGAGGAGTTCGAAAAAGTAGGTTTTGGACATGTGGCGAATTAGCAAAGAGAATGTGCAGCAGAAGTGGGCGGGGCCTGTGTCAAAAAACCCAGCTCTATCCAGGGAACACATGGATATAATGTTTGCACCGCTGGTCCTAGGAAACGCGCCTGCTTGCATACGCGTTCCCTCGGCCCCTCGGGCTTGGCCCCCTAACAATAATAATAATAATAATAATAATAATAATAATGATAACAATAAACAGCGCGATTACAATAGGGTCCTCACGGATGACTTCGTCGTCACTCGGGCCCTAATGATAATAATAATTAAAGCTGCAAGCAGCTGTGATCGGGCCCTCGCTCCCCCATGCAACTGCGGGGGTCTGGGGCACACGGGGGCGTGAAGCGAGAAAAAACTTGGCAGGAGCGAAAAAAACGCAATGTTTGGTTCATCCACTAGGTGGCGCTATGAGCGTAACCAGATGTGGCCAGGTGCGTTCAGGGGTGGACCCTCATCACACATGTGAAATATCGAGCAAATCGGACAATGCATGAAGGATTTATACCAAGTTGATGTTCTGTGGCGAAGGATGAAAAGTTGCCACTGCGCCTGCAACATGACAGGACACGTGTGTCACTGTGGAGATTCATCAACTTGATCGTCATGTGGCCACAAAATGGAGTTGATCAGGTCAGGAGCTTGAGGTTGGTGTTTGTCAGTGTAAAAGATGGCATTTCCTGTTTCTACAAGGGGTGCCATGAGCAAGATTGCCTTCGAGCATATGGAGGCTTTGAGGGCGGGGCTCTTATCATGTACAGAAATTTTGAAGCAGTTTGGATGAATTATGTGGGAGAGAGAGCTGCTTGAATATGCATGGCGATGGATCAAAAATGGCAGCACCATAGCAGCCACGCCCTTTGACCTACAGACATGCAGAGCACAACTTTTAATCAGCACGGTCTCTGGATGATCTGTAAAAAATTTGAAGTCGATTGGATGAAATCCCTAGGACTAGTTCGTTAAAATACAACATGTGGAAATAACGCCAAAATGACAAGTCAAAATCAAAATGGCCGACTTCCTGTTTGGAGTAGACCATTGGTGCCAGAGACTTTTATGTGCGTCTGGACAACATACACATGTGTACCAATTTTCATGTTCCTACTCCAAAAAAAACCCCTATGGGGAGGGTTTTTTTGAAAATTTCAAGGGGGCACTATAAAGGCATTTTGTCCCCCTCATGGGTGACGCCCGTATCAGATGCAAGAGCTCGCCATTCTTGACCTGTCTATCAATTTTCATGAGGATATGAAGTTGCTGAAGCCATCAAAAAGCCAAACGTATTTGGTGGCAAGGAAGGCGGCATCGCGGCCACGCCCCTTGACATAGAGAAAAGCTTTTAATAACTTTTGATCAGCATGGTCTCAGGGTGATCTGTAAAAAATTTGAAGTCGATTGGATGAAATCCCTAGGACAAGTTTGTTAAAATACAACATTTGGAAATCACGCCAAAATGACAAGTCAAAATCAAAATGGCCGACTTCCTGTTTGGAGTAGACCATTGGTGCCAGAGACTTTTAT
>NC_065510.1:46970450-46972319 GCF_006386435.1 Epinephelus moara
GTGGGCGGGAGAGCCGTTCGAAATTCGATGGCAAGAAAACGAAAAGTCGCCAAAATTTGTCACGTCCTAGCGGCCACGCCCCTTGACATAGAGAAAAGCTTTTAATAACTTTTGATCAGCATATTCTCAGGATGATCTGTACCAACTTTGAAGTCGATAGGACGAAATCCCTAGGACAAGTTCGTTCAAATGTAAGTTGTGGAAATCGCCGTAATGAAAAAATTCAAAACAAAATGGCCGACTTCCTGTTGGGATTTTACCATGACGTCAAGAGACTTTTTTGTGCATCTGGGTATGATACATGTGTGTACCAAATTTCGTTTGCCTGCGACAAACTAACAATGGGGAGGGTATTTTGAAAATTTATAGGGGGCGCTATTTCGGCATTTCGCGCCGACCATGTGCAACCGCCCAAAAATATCGAATTTCGGATGTGGCCGGACGAATGTGGAAAGTTAGAAGCATTTTCAAATTCGGGAAAGGGGCGAAATTGGGGCACGAAATGTCGCAATAATAATAATAATAATAATAATAATAAACAGCACGATTTCAATAGGGTCCTCACAGACGACTTCGTCATCGCTCGGGCCCTAAAAACGGATAACGACTCGTTTTCCGATTTCCGATTTTCTGTTTAAATGGAAAATGGAAAAAACGGATAACGGGCCTTTCATGCACTTTCAAAATTTTCATATCTCCAGAAGGCAAGTTTTTTTCTTTTGCAAGCACTGGTTTCTTGTCGGACCGGTTGGAGTGAGAACTACATCCGGTTCATGGAAGCTAACGCTTTGGCTAACAATCGCTGCATGTGGAGGCTGCAAATTTGGAGAAATTGTTCAATATGAGGTAAGTTGTGCTAAGGCAACAATACATGCCAGCTTACTGTTTGCTGCTACAGCTGACATATTGGAATAGAGTTCATGTGGCGAGTAATTTCTACGTTATTTGAAGATTTATGTTTGTCGCGACTCACGAATTTGCCACATTCAGCCATAACGGCAGCATAGAAATAATGCTGTATTTAGGTGGATTTCAGCACTCACATGCATTTTCTTTGGGAAATACAACTCTAGTTAATTTCTATAAACATTATAAAAGTAGCATGCTGGGATATAAATGCATTGTTTGTACTTTTCCACAACATAGAACAAAATGAATGCATCAATGTTCTATGGGAAGCGACCAGGTGGACTTCAAACCAGGGTTCCACCAGTCGAAAGTGACGACAGCTGTCTTGACAGCGGGGATAGTGATGAAGACTACACTCCTACACCACGTCGGCACTATCCATGAAGCTACCGATGCCCCTTTTGCTGCCGGTTTCATCACCTGGTCAGGAGTGTAGTCTGTACGCAGCATGCACAGACCCCATGCACAGAGGCACCGCCTCGCCACAGCGGTCGCGGGCTCGATCCCAGCCTGCGGCCCGTGTCATTCCCCCATTCTCTATTTCCCCACTTCATGCTGTCCTAAAGCAACAGGCCAAATAGATATCTTATTTAAAAAGCAGCAGCAGTAATAATGCTATAATTTCGTGTAGAGTTTCAGCTTTTTGCGGTTTACACATGGCCATATGTTTGTGAACGTAACCATGTGTACAAGATGTGTATATAATATAGATAAAATGTCTGCACTCTTATACAGTGATTTCTTTTTTCTATACCAGGTGATGAAAGCAGCAGTAGGCTAGTACTGACAACAGGAGCAGCAGTGATGAAGACTGTGATGGAAATCACGATGCTCTTCCTATCACCAGTGTTCTAAGTGAAAAGCTTGAGCTCTGTTTCACATTGGATTATAATAGTTGGTGTTATAGTCAGGACATTGAAAATAATTGTGTGGCATCAATAAAATCTACATACCTGAGAC
>NC_065510.1:46977670-46985510 GCF_006386435.1 Epinephelus moara
TAGTAACGTTACAACAAACACCACAAAATTATCTGTGACTGTGACCATGAACACAAATATACAGCAGGCAGTTGTCCTCAGTTTATAAGAAATTCAGAGCTATACCAGAACATTTGTGATTTTTCTCTCGCTCTCCAAAACAAATGTATGCGGTAACTTCCGGCTGCAGTCGAGATTTTACGAATGAAGCCGAATGCCGGCTGCAGTCGGAATTTTACGACACCAGGCTGTGGGTGTCGTACCGCTTCGACCAAAGGGGGCACTATAATCAACGGAAACGTAAAGTTCCACACAGCTGCTTTAAATAAACAATTTGATTGTATTTCCCATCTTTGCTGAGCACAGTTTTGTGCAAAAGGAATTAAGGCCTGTTCCATATAGATGCCTGTTTAAGGTATAGGGTATTATACATATATCTTCTTACTATATAATGACAAAAACTCTGTCTGTCTGTGTGTGTGTGTGTGTGTGTGTGTGTGTGTGTGTGTGTGTGTGTCTGTTCCAAGTTTTTCTCCTCACTGACTTGGTCAATCCATGTGAAATTTGGCACAGTGGTGGAGGGTAATGGGATGTGAATGAAGCAATATTACATCAGTTGGCCCGCTATAGCAACCGACTGCAAATTGCAAATTTTGAATGGGCATATCTCATGCCCCATATGTCGTACAGACATGAAACTTTACACAGAGATGCCTCTCCCCATGAGGAACAAATTTGCCTCAAGAACCCATAACTTCCGGTTATATAGATTTTCCGCCATTTTGAATTTTTTGTAAAAAAAAACAAAAAAAAAACACTTCAAATCGATCTCTTTCTAGGAAGTTTGACTGATCTGCATGAAACTCGGTGAACCTAATCTAGGGACCAATATATAAAGTTCCCTCTTGGCAAAAGTTGGAAAACTTACTAAAACTGAGCTTCTATAAGGCAATGAATATTGCGGAGGGTGTGGCTCATCACATAAAGCTGTATAACATCTCAAGGGTTTCACCGAGCACCACGCAACTTTGTAGGCATATGACCACACATAATCTGAGGGGACTCCTCCATTATTGACCAGATCAAACAAAATGGAGAGCTAATTTCTTATCTAGGCCTAACCGCCATATCGATTTTTACTAAACTTGGTAGATATGTAGAAGTAGTGGTAGTAGTAGTAGTAGTAGTAGTAGTGCTTTATTCACACATAAATCATAATTTACCAAAATCATATTATGGCCAGTTTTAGGCATGTGAAGTGGTCTCCTGAGGAAGCAATCTAAAGCTTATGGTAGGAGCCATTGGACATAGATTTACATACATTTGACATGCACTTAACACTTTCGTACATTTAACATACAACATATATACATTTTACATACACTTAATGTTTACGTACATTTAACATACTACATATAACACAACATACACTTAACATACAATTTGAAATCCCAGGATATAAATTTATGTATATGAGTTCAACAGTTGTTTCTTTAGATGGCGTTTGAATATGGAGATAGACTGTGATATTTTGAGGCTGTCACTCAGCTCATTCCAGATCTGTGGTCCCCGGCACACCACTGGTTCCTACAAGTTTGCGTTTTTTACCTACAATAAGGTGTTTGTGTCTGGTATTGTGGGTGTGTTGGGGAACGGAGATCGATACGAGTTGTTATAGTCTGTGGTTCAAACCTGAGATCACCTGATATATTGCGCAAGCCTTGTGGAAGTAATTGAATTCTTTGAGATGAAGGATACCATAATGGGCAAACAGATGACGACTAGGTGAATTAGCTTTTGTCCAGGAGATGGCACAAATGATCTTTTTCTGTAGGATTTCAAGTTTTTCGAGGTGGCTAGGATAGGTGTTACACCAGATGATGCTACAGTAGTTAAAATGTGGTTCAAACAGAGTTTTGTACAAGGTGAGAGGGGCAGAGCACAGAAGCAGGTGTCTCAGTTTAAAGAACAGACCGACGTATTTGGATAATTTCTAAACATGATCTATGGGACTTTTAAAATTTAAACAGTCATCTATGAGGACCCCAAGGAATTTGGTGGAGTCTCTTTCTATCTTTTTATCTCTTCACCATCTATTTTGATCTGGATTGCAGAATTTTCCATTTTTGTTTGTTTTTTGTTAGAGTGAAATAACATATAATTAGTTTTCCCAATATTGAGAGAGAGTTTGTTTACTTTAAACCAAGTGTCCACACTCAAGAGCTCCTTGTTGAGGAGGTCTTGAAGTTCATAAATATTGTTGTGTGATGTAAGCAAGTTAGTGTCATCTGCAAAAATTATTTTATGGAGCACCTTTGAGGAATTGACCAGATTGTTTATGTAAATGATGAAGAGGAGTGGCTCCAGAATAGAACCCTGTGGGACCCCATATTTGATGTGTTTATGTAGAGATTTACTGTTGTTAATGTTTACATATTGTTGTCTCTGAGAAAGACAGCTTGTGAATCATTTAAGAGCTGAACCTCTGATCTCATAGTGGGTCAATTTATCCAGCAATATGTTTAAATTAATGGTGTCAAAGGCCTTAGACAGGTCAAAAAATATACTGATACCATAGTCACCTTGTTCTAATACGTCATTTTCTCTTTCAAGAAGATCAAGGACAGCCATAAAGGTGGTATTTTTCTTCCTGAAACCATATTGAGATGATGTAAGTATGTTTAACTTATTGAGATAGTCACTCAATCTAATGTACACGACTCTCTCCAGTATTTTGGAGAGTGTGAGTAGGATAGATATGGGGCGATAATTAGCCTTGTCATTTTTTTCACCGGATTTATATATGGGGATGATTTTTGCTATTTTTGTCTTTCAGGAACAATGCCTGTGGATAGGGAGAGATTGAGACAGTGGGCAAGTGGCTCCACAATTTCATTGGCAATGGATTTTAGGATTTTGCTGTTTATCTCATCCTCACCTGCTGAGTTGGAGCTTTTCATAGCCTTTATAATGTTGAGGACTTCATTTTTGTCTGTTGGTTTCAGGAAGAAAGAGCTTAGATAGTTGCCTGTCAGGTATTGCTGATACAAAATACCCTGCGGTTGGCTGATCTTTCTTGAAAGGTTTTCCCCTATGGACACAAAGTAATTATTAAATTCATTTGCAAGGTCAGTATTGTTTTCATTAACGGAGTCAGGGAGCACAGTATGTTTTTGGCCTCTGTTTAGGACATTGTTTAGCACCTGCCAAGATTCCTTTGAGTCACCCTGAGTAGCTTGTAGGAGTTTACAATAATAATTAGCTTTACTTTTCCTTAATGTTTGTGTGAGTTTATTTCTATAGGTGGTATACTTATTTTTATTTTTAATTTCAATGTTTTTGTTTTTTTAGGTATCTTTTGTATAGTTTTTTTTTGTGCTTAATAGAATTGGATATCCCTTTAGTTACCCAGGGTTTATTGTCCGTCCTCCTGTGTGTGACAGTCTTGACAGGGATGGTATTGTGTATGGAGTCCCTTATTGCATGAACCAGGCTGTCATATGCAGTGTTCGGGTCGTTGCAGAGATAAACAAAGTCCCAATCTTTGGCCTGAAGGCTGGTGTTTAACTGCTGAAATGTTCTCTCGTTTAGTATTCTGGTTTTCACTGGGTGACGTAAAGGTAGACACTTGAGTGCAAGGTTGAAAAACAGTACAAATGGAAAGTGATCAGAGATATCAGAGAAAAGCACACCTGAAGTCTGTGTTTCGGATGTTTGTGATGATGTTGTCAGTGATTGTCCTAGAGGAGTGGGTTACTCGTGTAGATAAATTAATGGTGGGGAAGAAGGCAGAGCAATGTAAGGTATTAATGAAGTCGTTTTTAACTGAGTCTTCCCTGGAGATATCAATATTGTAATCTCCTAGGAGGATGCAGTCATTGTTGATTCTATTAATAAGCATCAAAAGCTCATCCAGATTTGAATTAAAGGTAGATAGATTGGTGTCAGGGGGGCGGTAAATCACTCCTACTATAAAGTTTCTGCCCATATTATTGTTGACCTCAATGAAGAGGGAGTCAGTGCATTTATCATTAAGGACAAGATCATCACGAACTTTCACATGCATGCTAGAATGGACATATAGACATACACCTCCACCTCTTCTATCTAATCTGTTCTTATAATGCAATACATAACCTTCAAGGTTTAAAGTGTCAATATATGACTTATCATTAAGCCAGGTCTCACTACAGCCAATTATGTTGAAGCAACAGCCTGTGTTTGAAATCAGTGATGCTAGTTCATCATGGTGTTTGTTCAAACTTCTTATATTAAGATGCAAAATTGAAAATTTATTATTACCAGTTAGGCATTTTAATTGCTCAGGAGTATAGTTCATACAGGTTACATTCTCACTGATGTCAATACAATGATGCACGTCATCTCCTTCAGAATTTAAGTTGTCAAAACTCATAAAATAATATAGTGGAACTGTAGATTATTGGGATCACACACAGACGCAAATAGACAAACACTCATGAACATACATTCGATAACAAAGTCAGACTTATCCACACATACCTAGACATAGACAGACGCACAGACACAGACACAGACACACACACACACACCGACAAGGACGCACATGCACACATCATGCACACGCTTGTATTTTAGTGCCATTATAGCAGGATCTCAATCCCACAACCTATAATTATGTTGTATAAATAAGTAAACAACTAAAATAGTAATCACAGGATATTCCGTGGGCGTTTTTAATGTTTAATAATTTCCATAATACAAATTCAGCAAAAATAAATAAATAAAGGGGGAATCCCTTGGTCAAGGTGCGAAGTAAATAAGAAAGTTCAGTTCAAGTCAGTTTAGTGTCCAGTTTGCACGTTTGAGAGACAAAATGTGGATGCTATCCAAAGCATTTCAGAGCAGCTGGTCCGGCTAGGTAACGTCAAATGCTAACCAGATTAGCCATGCTAACATAGTTGTCTCAGCTGCAAGAGGTAGTGTAACGTTACATTGTCAACATTTAGAAACTCTCTTTATGTACTCCTCAGCCTGCTCGACTGAGGTTAGGTGTAGCCTACCCCCCTCCTTGGTCTTGATGGTGAGTCTCACCGGGAAAAGCAGAGCTGGCTTCAGGCCAAGTTCCAGGATCTCACTGAAGAACTCCTTCAGCATCTTGGGGAAGAAGAGTGGGTCGGAATTCTCCACAGATTCTGGCAGGCCCACGATTTTGATATTGTTACTTCTGCTGAAAGCCTCCATAGATATGAATTTGGTGACCAGCTTGGTGTTTGTCTCGGCTAGCCTAGCACAGGTCTCTGTTAACTTTGCACAAGTGGCTTCCAGTACCTGTATACGAGTATCCTGCGAATTTGCATTCACCTTGAGGTCCTTGATCTTTGTCGAGTGGTCATCAGGTTTTTTTTAGAGCTTCTCCATGGATGCCCGGAACTCAGCGGTGATAGCTAGCCTGTTGGTAGAACAGGATGCCTCAAGGTGACTGGAGAAATTTAACTCTAATTGGCAACTGGGTGGCACTATAACAACAGAAAAATGCTTAAAAATGGCTAAAATGCGACTGATGGCTGTGGCTCCCCCTGTGGCCGAATGTGGGTTTGTTTGTTTTTTCTAATTTTTGGTATGACTAAGTCATGGTATGGTATGCTGTACTCAATGGATATGGACTAGTAATACTATATTAGGGGTCTTCCTCAAGCTCTGGACAGAGACCCCAGATGTTGTACCCAGAACTGTCTCAGGAGCATCTTTGCACACCCTGCACCTGCGGTCCTGTCTGGTGTGATAGATCCCCAGACAGATCTTGTACTAAGTGCCTGTTATTGTGCTGCAATGATTAGTGCTTCTGTGCTGTCTTTCGGTTGAGCCTTTTCCAGCCACTGGTAGGATTTCTTGATGTCTGCAACGTCTTCAATCTGATGTATCCCTGGTCTTTGGTTGTTTCGTTTGGACAGTGGCTCTAATGAGTTTGAGATCAATGAAAAATAAGACAGGTCGGCGGGGGGATGTCACCATCACCCCCACAGTCCGAGATTGGGTACCAAGCCCCAGTAGTTACAAACTGCCTCAATGTAAGAGCAGCTGACCTCAGAAGGAAGATCGCGAGGAAACTGGAAACCTGTTACAGACAAATCAAAGCTTTCCTGGATCATTAATCAAGCAAGCAAAATAACTGGCAAAACTCAAAATCAATTATCAGCACTCCACACCCAAGCAGTTAAAAGGAAAGCCAACCTCATTACACAGGATCCTGCCCACCCCCTGCACAAGTCCTTCCAACTCCTGCCATCAGGCCGCCGCTATAAAGTCCCCCTATGTAAGAAAAACATGCACAAAAACTCATTCATACCCACTGCCGTAAACATCTTAAATAAACAATGAACAATGGACAAAAATATCCCTGATGCACTATGTCACTTTACACATATCCACACCTTTTATCTTGTCTATTGTTACAGTTTTAATTTTATACTTGTTTTTAAGATCTATACACACTGTGTGTGCTTTCAGAATCTGTGTTGTGCGATTGTTTCAAATCAGTGTATTGTCTTGTCTTGTATGTGGACCCACATCGAAGAAGATTTTCTGTTACGACAGACAATAAAGTTTTCTGAATCTGAATCCCAAAGCTGAGTACCTTCAGATGATCTGCTAGAAGTTGTAAATGCTGCCCTAAATACCATCCCTACAAAACCATCACTGAGACCAACAAGCTGATTCACAGTACAACAAAATGCTGGAGATGCTTGGGTACAAGATGGACATGGCACATAAGAACGAGTACCCTCCATGGAAGAGACAGCTGGAGGCCAAGATAAAGGCAACATGGAGAGAAATTAGCCAACTAGCAGAGCTACACAGAGGGATCATAGTGAATAAAGGGGTACCAAGGAAATACAACAAGCTCACCATTACTGAGGCACTCGAAACTGCCAAAAAAGATTAACAGCTCTGGCCACCCGGCTGAAGAGATACACCAAAGAGGTAGAAGCCAGGAGAATAAACAGGATGTTCTCCACTGAACCAGCCAATGTGTTCTGTCAGTGGCAGGGAAATAACAGCAGGTCAGACCCACCAAGAGCTGAGATGGAAACATATCGGAAGGGCATATGGGAAAGAGAAGCATCACACAACACCGATGCCCAATGGCTACTGGACCTCTCTACAACTCAGAAACTCTCTTTATCTGCTCTGGCCTCTAGCGCTACCGTAAGAAACCTCTGCGTAATATTTGATCAAGATTTGTCTTTTAATTTTCATTTAAAACAAACCTCACGGACTGCATTTTTTCATCTGCGTAATATTGCGAAAATTAGGCCTATCCTGACCCAAAAAGATGCAGAAAAATTGGTCCACGCTTTTGTTACCTCAAGGCTGGATTACTGTCACTCCCTATTATCAGGTAGCTCTAATAAGTCTTTAAAAACTCTCCAGCTAATTCAGAATGCAGCGGCACGTGTACTAACAGGAACTGAGAAACGAGATCATATTTCTCTTGTTTTAGCTTCTCTGCACTGGCTCCCTGTAAAATCCAGAATTGAATTTAAAATCCTACTGTTAACTTATAAATGGTCAGGCTCCGTCATATCTTAGAGAGCTCATAGCACCATATTATCCCACCAGAACACTGCGCTCAGAGAATGCAAGGTTACTCGTGGTCCCTAAAGTCTCCAAAAGTAGATCAGGAGCCAGAGCCTTAAACTATCAGGCTCCTCTCCTGTGGAATCATCTTCCTGTTGCAGTCCGGGAGGCAGACACTGTCTCCACATTTAAGATTAGACTTAAGACTTTCCTCTTTGATAAAGCTTATAGTTAGGGCTGGCTCAGGCTTGCCTTGTACCAGCCCCTAGTTAGGCTGACTTAGGTCTAGTCTGCCGGGGGA
>NC_065510.1:46985556-46985679 GCF_006386435.1 Epinephelus moara
TAGACTTAAGACTTTCCTCTTTGATAAAGCTTATAGTTAGGGCTGGCTCAGGCTTGCCTTGTACCAGCCCCTAGTTAGGCTGACTTAGGTCTAGTCTGCCGGGGGACCCCCTATTAATACACC